>NC_042998.1:111610150-111812650 GCF_006345805.1 Octopus sinensis
ATATATATATATATATATATATTATTTGGTTAGCTGTGTGTATATGGTGTAGGTTTGAGCCACTATAAATTCTAATTGGCAGTATATCAGTCAATCTAATGGTAACCCTACAATAACAGTAATTGAAAATAAATTGCTTATTTTCAGATAATTTACATTCACCTGCTCACTAAACAATTCCAGTATATCGTAATATTCTGAAAGCAAGTTTGCGCCACAGATATTAACGCAATTAGTTTGTTTTTGTTGACTGTTGGTGATCTTGTATCTAACTCAGCAACTAATCATTCATTCTGAAGATATTTCGAAGAAAAAGTTACAATAATTCGAAAAAGAAATTAATGTTGGTTTGTATTTTGCATCTGTGTAAATGCATCGTCTAACCTGATAGCTTTCGGAGGAACTAAGTGTCATTCAACTTTACGCTGTATTAAGCTCTACTTTCAAGATTCAGCTCTTTGCTTAACAAAAAAGTATATATACAAAAAGGTAAATCAAATACTAATGATCGTAAAATAATCACAATTTGTTTGTGGTTATGGCAGAGTATATACTGAAAAGTAAACAATAATTTCATAATTTTATAATAGGCGCAGGAGTGGCTGTGTGGTAAGTAGCTTGTTTACGAACCACATGGTTCCGGGTTCAGCTCTACTGCGTGGCACCTTGGGCAAGTGTCTTCTACTATAACCTCGGGCCGACCAAAGCCTTGTGAGTGGATTTGGGAGAAGGAAACTTAAAGAAGCCTGTCGTATATATGTATGTGTGTGTGTGTGTGTGTGTGTGTGTGTGTGTGTGTGTGTTTGTTCCCCCAATATCGCTTGACAACCGATGGTGGTGTTTTTACGTCCCCGTAACCTAGCGGTACAGCAAAAGTGTACGATAGAATAAGTACTATGCTTACAAAGAATAAGTCCTAGGGTCGATTTGCTCGACTAAATGCAGTGCTTCTGCATGGCCACAGTCTAATGACTGAAACAAGTAAAGGAGTAAAGAGTAATATTCCTGATAAAATATAAAATAAACTCCTTTTCGCCATGACTGCTTTGGTTATTACTTGTTAGATGATAAATGGAAATTATATGATGAGTGGGCACAACGATGAAATGCTAAGTTCTGGATGAATTAACTCCCAATCAAGTGTTGATTCTGAAGGAATTAGTTTCTAGTCTAATGTCGATTTTACTATGTAACTGCTCTACAAACTCACCTCAATTAAGTCTCTGGAAAATGGGACATCCATTGTTACATTTTAGAAATGGTACTTTGCCTATAAAACTGATATTTTGTGTTTATAGAAAAAAAAAACTATCACTAATTTGTTTGACACAATGCAATGTAATTTACACTAAATGCCAGGGTTACAATGTCAGTCACAATGACACGGACTCTTACCCAGTGAGACAGCAGCAATACGGTATTCTTATGCTGAATATCATCAGTCACAGCATTTATTCATACTGTCTGTTTCAATACGGTAACCATATACAAAGTGTCAGCCATAATATAATATATTTATATTGATTGACAGACATAGTGTAGTTTATATATATACATACAGGCATACATAGCACTGCATCTTATATCAGAAACAGCCGTAAGCTATTGAAGTTCATTTCATAACCTTTGTTTTTTTTTTCTGGTATCATCTTTTTGTTCTTATTACCAATCTATGCTCATCTAACATTGTGTTCTGAAGCATACATATATTGAGTTCTACACCAGGTTATTAGTTTCGCAATGCCTAAGCGAAATATTAACATACACACACACACACACACACACACACATATATATATATATATATATATTATATATACATACATACATACATACATACATACATACATACATACATACATACATACATACATATATATATAATATATATATATATACATATATATATATATATATATATATATATATATATAAATAAATATATATAATATATATATATATATATATATATATATATATATATATATACACAGTGTACTCCTGCTTATTCGCGGTTGAGCATTCGTGGTCCCGGTTATTCGCGGAACAAATAATTGTTCGCGGAAACCACCGCCTATTCGCGGAATCGCAAATATCGTCCGCTATTTTTATGACTTCTTTCGTGACAATATATCTCTCTTTCTCTCTCTCTCTCTCTCTCCCTCACACACTCTCTCTTTCTCTCTCTTATTATCATCATCATCATCATCATCATCATCATCATCATCATCATCATCATCATCATCATCATTATTATTATTATTTATTATTATTATTATTATTATTATTATTATTATTATTATTATCATTATTATTATTATTATTGTTATTATTATTATTATTATTATTATTATTATTATTATTATTATTATTATTGAGTGAGAGAGCAGTTCACGCCATCAAAGTGACACTGGGGTAAAATATATGAAGCCCAATATACCCATCATGACTACTCGTCTGATAAAGGTACACCAGGCACATGCATCACAACCATATGTGCGCGACATGGTGATCTCATATCAAGATAAACAGCACATGACCTTGCAGGTGGGGCCCAGTTAGAATTTTCTTCAGGTTGAGTAGCCCATCCCGCTCAAAAGGTCCCTGAATAAGGGTTGTTTAAGGATAGTGAAAGAACCACCCATGTTTCCAAAGGTGAATTATTCAAACCCCAAAGAATCCCTCTCAACACATGGCTATGATGCTCCCCCACTACTTCTGCTCGTGATCAGAGATGCACATATCATCAGCCACTGAGGGACATGCTCAACTGATTAAGGTCAAACAACTGACAAGCAAATCTGTGGTATTGAGCAGAATATTTGCTGTAGCCCATCTTTTATACCAAGACAAATTATTATTATTATTATTATTATTATTATTATTATTATTATTATTATTATTATTATTATTATTATTATTATAGTATAGATTACTATATTATTATTATAGTATAGTATAGATCTCGTGGTAATACAAACTAAGTTTTTCAAAACCATGATTATTTTTAATCCCTGCTGAATCTTCCATTGGTGGTATGTTTATATTAGAGCAAAGAAGAATTTTTTGTACGGTTTTTGGAGAAAAACTGCATCCGTAGCTATCTTGAAATCAAAGGAGAATTTCTTGGACGTATGGCTGGACAGGTAACTGGTGGCGTATTGATGTCTGACCGGCCTTTGAGGGACTTGAAAACCAACATAAAAATGGCCAGCGAGGATGTGTGTGTATAAATCAGATGTGTGAGTGCGTGGATGTGGACGTCTAATGTCTATGCGTAGCATTTAGAAATACTAACAAAATATATTTTCAGTACAATTTCTTACATAACTGAAGATCTGGTATATTTAATACCTTAACTTTTCTATTATTTGTTAATGTAGCTTTGTGTCGTTAATATTCGTATCATGGATTGGCAAAATTCGTAGGATGTCAGACACAAAATGCTATACCTTTCTTTCATCATTCTGGGGTCAATATTACTAAAGAAAGAGTCAAATACTGAGATAGTTTTAATCGACTGATTCTGCTGAAAACAAAAATATCATGGCTATATACCAATGCTAGAAATCAATACCTGCATCAACGACTTGAGGAAAATATCAAAATAGGAAAATAAAGCGATATCATTCCGAAACCAAAATCATATATAAAAGAAGCATTAAATCTTAATAATATTCTTTTTTTTTTTTTTGAAACTGATACGTCTAGAGTTAAAGTGTAAACTTTTCGTATCAACGGGGCATTTGACCGTGTCAACTATAAGTTTCCTTACAAGTGTGAAATGACTAGCTTTTATAATGCAAGCACATGCTACACTAACCTCTGCTAAGTCTTTGGAAAACGGAAGGAAAGTGCAGTAAATAAAATATCATATAAATCATAGTTGAAGAAGTCATTACCTTTCTGAGACACAATATATATAGTTAACTCATGTAGATGAAGACAGCAGAGATATATCGCTTACTTTTACAGAGAAGCAGTTTTATATTGTTTGTTTTTTTTTCTTGTTTTCCTGTTTTGTTTTGTCTTTGTTTTTTGGGGGGTTTTTTTGTTCTCTTTTCCTTCACACATAAAGACAAGTATATAAAAATTAGTTGTTTCAGTGTCTCTGTGCATATATCCCGATATTCGTGTGAAGCTCTATGTGTAAAAATATGTATTTGTACGTACATATATAATTTACACAAATATAGTTAAGTATCTATAAATATGTATACGTATAAATAAGTTTGTGCATGGTGGTATGTATATATATATATAATATATATATATATATATATATATATAATATATTATATGTATATATATATATTAAGAGAGAGAGAGGGAAAGAAAGATAGATATATAGATAGATATATAGATGTATATATACACGCATATACACACATATATATGTATGTATAAGTTACATAAATATATAGTATGTGCATATAAGTTTGTGGCATTGTTTGTACGCATGTATATTAATATGTATGCAAACGCATCTATATATATATATATATATATATATATATATAGAGAGAGAGAGAGAGAGAGAGAGAGAAAGAGAGAGACAGACAGACAGACAGACAGATAGATAGATAGATAGATATATATATAGATAGATAGATAGATAGATAGATAGATAGATAGATAGATAGATGATAGATAGATAGATAGATAGATAGATAGATAGATAGATAGATAGATTGATAGATATACAGGTACACAGATGCACACACACATTCACACACACATACATACACACACACACACACACACACACACAACACACACACACAACACCACACACACACACACACACACACACACACACACACACACACATATATATATATATTCTGTATTTTGTGGAATGGAATATAGCTGATGGAAAACGAAACCTATATTTATGATGGAAAATAAAACTGAATTAAAATACTTTTTTTTTCTTTTTAGGATTTTTTTTTCTTTATTTCTTTTTTATTTATCCTGAGAACAAGACATGACAAACGCGTTTTATTGAACTCAGAAAATATATGGTAACATTTAGATATGTAAACATGGCTTGGATACACATTTCTATACGTATATCGAATAGATATGTTTCGATAAATATATACAGTTGTGTATAGGTGTGAGGGTGTACGTGCCCACGGATTTATATAGCCATTTCTTCATTTGTGCATGCATACAAAAGTGTAAATATATATATATGCGCGTTTCTTTACTTTCAAAAGTTGATATTTGGCAAAGACATTAAGGGATATACTGAAGATATACATAGCACATTATGAGAAGACAAGGGAAAAGAGTCGGTTTTGCTGAAATCGACACAAAATTGCAAGAATTTCAAATAACAAAGTTAATCTTTCAAAACTCGACGACTGGGCACACGCACGCACACACACATACACACACACACACACACACACACACACACACACACACACACACACACACACACACACACCACATATATATATATATATATATATATATATATATATATATATGTATAAGGGTGGAAAGGAACACACGAGTTGATATATATATATATATCATCATCATCATCATCGTCGTTTAACGTCCGTTCTCCATGCTAGCATGGGTTGGACGGTTCGACCGGGGTTCTGGGAAGCCAGAAGGCTGCACCAGGCTCCAGTCTAATTTGGCAATGTTTCTACAGCTGGATGCCCTTCCTAACGCCAACCACTCCGTGAGTGTAGTGGGTGCTTTTTACGTGCCACCTGCACAGGTGCCAGGCGGGGCTGGCAACGGCCACGGTCAGATTGGTGTATTTTATGTGCCACCGGCACGGAAGCCAGTCGAGGCGGTGCTGGCATCGGCCACGAGTCGGATAGTGCTTTTTACGTACCACCAGACCAGATATATATATATATATATATATATATATATATATATATATATACGTATGCTGGCTATTAGGAAAGTTCTGACAAGTTCTTTCCAGCATCCTTTCTCGGTGTGAAACTCTTTTATGAGATGCTGAAAAGAAGGATGGTAAGTTTCCTACCGGTGAATGAATTCATTAAAACCCTAGTTTACAAATTCAGTGTCACGGTTTTCCCAAGTTGCCATGAACAAGTCCAGACGATTGAAGCTTTATTCAGCATATTAAGAGCTGAAAAAAAAAAGAACTGCTAATTGGGTTGGTCTCACAAATAAATATAGAGCGCTAGTAAAATCGTTGAGGCTGCAGAGAACAACCGAGAATTAAATGATGTGAATACTGTTGCAATACGAGACTCACAACCGCGACGAGGATGTGTTCTAGCCAAACTGATATTCTTCCAGAACAAGAGAAACGGGAGAAATTTGTGACCAAAGGAATCCAGCTTATTGAGGAATAACGCAGTGCTAAAACCATTACCTTAAGAAACCAATGTCCATGACCGCATGAGAAATATCTTAATAGAGTAGTTATTTTTTTACTTGTTTCAGTAATTTCACTGGGGTCATGCTGCAGCACCGCCTTGAAGGATTTTAGTCTAATAAACAAACACACACACACACACACACACACACAAAACACACACACACATGCATACATAGATACAGACAGACTGACAGACAGACAAATAGCCGGATTACTACCTCCCACTTTGAAGAGTATGCGTTTGTAATCCAGGTGCAGGAAATATCAACCAAGTACCTGTTGCACAAAAGGGATAGAGATGCAGGAAAAGCCATAAAATGTGATAACCGATGCAGACTTTGTGGAGTTCACACTGAAGATATCACCTACATCATAAGCAATTGTCCGAAAATGTGATCACGGTTTTATCTACCGATGAGACATGACGTTGTAGCTAGCACACTCTATAATGAAATTCTTCGGAAGGATAATCCTGACGACAAAGAATTAAAAACATACAATATGGTAGAAGCCATAGCCACTCATAATAAAAAGGAATACTGGTGGAATGTACTAGTGAAGACCTCAATAAAATGAAAGCACAACAGACCTGATATAATGATTTGGGATAGAAAAAAAAATGTGCACAGTTGTGGAAATTAGCTGCCTAGTGGATGTTAATATAAAGCTGAAGATCAACGTAAAAGAAAATACCTACGCTGAACCATTGAGAAATCTGCAGTTACTCAATCTAAATTACAAGTTCAGGTTTATACCTGTAATTATTGGGACCCTGGGATATATAACACACTGCCTAAATACCAATTTTGAGGAATTAGGCTTCTCAAAACCAGAAAGCAGAAAGCTAATTCGAAGACTACGGATGCAATCCATCACTGGAACTGCAAAAATCTGTAAAACTTTCCAGAAGTTTATTATTATTTAAATATATATGAGCATGTCTAGATATGCAACTATATGCATGAGAATACATATATAAAACATAAATCTGTACATACATACATACAGACAGACAGACAGACAGACAGACAGACAGACAGACAGACAGACAGACAGACATAAATACATATATACAAAAATACTTTGTTGTTGATGTTGAAATTCCAATGAAAGAACCTTGGATCTAGGTTAGAAACCGATTCTTTTTCTATTGACAAGAAATCTTAAAATAAACTGAATAAGGACATACATACATGCATAGATACGTACGTACGTACATACATACATACATACATACATACATACATACATACATACATACATACATGCATGCATGCATGCATGCATGCATACATACATACATACATACATACATACATACATACATACATACATACATACATACATACATACATACATCAAGCTGGAGGAGATGTCCTTCTGGGGTTAAAAAAACTGTAGTAACAGCCATGTTGAAATGACAACAAACATTACTTTTCAGTATTGTTAATACTTACATCTCTTATAGAGATTTTAGAACTAGCAACTTTGTTTGTTGCAAAATCAGCGGCTAAATGTCGCTTGATTTTCTTATGTTACGAACTAGGACGAATGACTTCTATGTCTAGCAGTCCAGTACTGACTTAGAGAAATACCCTGAAACCTGACCGTTATACTTGTCTTGTCACCGATAGATGGTAGGGGTTCGCTCCCCTGCACAGATTGTGTCGCTAACCAGCTGGAGGAGATGTCCGTCGTCATCGTCGTCGTTGTTGTTGTTGTTTGTTTGTTTGTTCCCTCTCGAGCCATACCTAACTGATAACGATCGGTTTCCTGGTTTCATTGGCATATAGGTTCCTCACCTGAACGAGACGCCGGTCCGTCGCAGGTGAGCTGCTAGATGCTGGAGGAAAGAGTGAGAGAAAGTTGTAACGAAAGAGTCAGCAGAAGTTCGCCATTACCTTCTGCCGGAGCCGCGTTGTGCTTAGGTGTTTCACTCATAAACACACGCATCGCCCGGTCTGACATTCAAACCCGCGATCCCTCGACCGCAAGTCCGCTGCTCTAACCACTAGGCCATGTACCTCCACATTTCTAAAATATAACTGACGACATTAAAAAAACTTCTCCATGATGCACTAAACAACAATTCAGGGCAAAGCAATGCGTATCAACACCATGTTGCACCTTTCTGGAGGATTTTTACATAATAGGTGAGAAGACAGTGCTGACGCATACTCAAAGAAAAGTCAGGACACAAGCTTCTGGCAAATATATTGCATATATTCCTTTTAATTCAGGATTCCGAAGAATTTTATTAGCACATCATTAATACATCAAATTTCGTGGAATAAGTGGAGAAATATATGCAAAGTTCTTTATAGTTCTATATCGGTATTGAAACGACCAAAGTTTCTAGTAAGGTCTTCTCAGAATTCCTCTATATATATTTACGTCGCTAGCTCCCTTGTAAAAGAGCATACGCATCACAGCTTCCATTTTTATTTTAAAATCTCCAGACTTCATCTTCTTTGCCTGTAGGTAAGAAAAACAAATTGGTATTTACAGCTCCATAGGTTTAACAATCAAAATCTTATCTAAAAATTTTCTGTTTAGATGGAATTTTAAAAAGAAATAAAAAAACATCAACAACTCAGTTTTCAAACGAAAAAACAAAACACAAGACTATTTTCTATTTCTCTTAAAGCTACTAAAAGGAAAACCTGTGGCTGTGTTTTAATAAACAAGAAATATAGAAATATATTTCAATAAATAAAATGATTATTTTCTAAGAGAGAAGAATAAATTTAACGACTTGTTGCTTTCCAGTAAAATACATTTTTTATTTATATATATCTTTTAGGCATGTATGTTTATGTATAGGAAATACATACATGCATAGACGCATACACACACACAAACGCACACGCATAATATATATATGTATATATATACATATATCTGTGTATATATACATACATACATACATATATATATATATATATATATATATATATATATATATATCATATATATACATATATATATATATATTCACACGCAGTTTTGTTGTCGCCTTAAGAATTGCATTGGACAGGAAATCTTAGTGATGTAGTGAATCACCACGCTAATGTTTATAAATAGATAGATAGATAGATAGATAGATAGATAGATAGATAGATAGATAGATAGATAGATAGATAGATAGATAGATAGATAGATAGATATGTATCTATATATTTATTTATAATATATAGACGTATATAAATATATATACATATATACATGCATTCGCGGGAGAAGACAGGGCAGGGCGACCGACGCGGCGGCGATGCGCGCAGAGCTCATAAATAGTACATGTCCGTGTGTTTGTGTGTGCGCGCGTCATATTCGTCAAGTCTTGTAGATGTAACGAGGATACTTGTTCATACAAAAGTTTACTAAAGGCCTCCATGAAATGAGGAAAGTTTCGAATTTCAAAACAATAATATAGATAAATATTGGAAATAGAACTTAAATCAAGTAACAGGTGAAATATAAACCTTGGTGCATACTTTGAACTAACTATACATATCTAAATTATATTTCTCTTAACATAGATCTATGTTTCTCACAGAGAAGCGTATGCATAGACTCATAAATGCACATCTCGCAATCACTACCAGATAATAAACTGAGCAATGTGACAGAGTGTCTCTGGTTTTCGTTGTACCACATAATTTTATTGCTTACGCTTAGTCTGGTGGGAAGGCAATGCCGATGACCCTTTGTAGAGTCTCCCAGACTGGTGGAAGTGACGAATATATCCTCTAACCAGAAGATCTGACTTGAATGCATACAACAGAGCGAATTCCACAATGATATCCAAGGACAAGGGGGTGCTGTTAAACCGGGTGAAGGATTGCACATAAATAGATAAATAGCCTGTGTTTGAGTTTCCTCGAATGTTCGGTAGGTCTCGGAGGATTTCAGTATCCTCTCTCTACCTCTTTCTCTCTCTCTCTCTCTCTCTCTCTCTCTCACACACACACACACACACACACACACACACACCCTTCCCCTCTCGAGTGTTTAAAAACCAATATAACACTCATGTTATTCTCGCTGAGCAAGGTAATGTATATTTATGTAATTTCATATTAGAATGTCTTTTTCCTCGATGGTACACGTTAGTTTGGGAATATTCTTGATTTTTGGGATTATCTCCCTTCTCATATGGTGTTCGTCACAATAACCGTAAGGTATTTACTTACTCATCTCTCTAAGGGAAAATATTTTCAATAAATCAAGAACATATATTTATTACATTTGATATAACTTTATTCATCCTTATTGTCCTGATTGATGCTATTGTCCATTTTGAATTATTTCACTAAACACTTGAGCTGTGTAGAGGGTTGGTAATTGCAGGAGGTGAACAATTTTCTAGACCGGAGGAGACAAGTTAGGCTTTGAAGTGAAGAAGTAAAGTTATAGACACATATGCTTTCGCTATGAGAGATCCTCAGAAATATTTGGAGTAATCTCGCCACGTGCTTCTTATGTTTAAAGGATATTATCTTGATATGAACAGTACTTGTATTTTCTTCATATGAGCAGTGCTCAGTGTTGGTGTTCTATTTGTTCTTCTTGAAGACAGCTTTGGCACGGCCCCGTTGGAGGATGCTTTTGAGAGATTTCTGTCAAGGAATTCAGTGCAAATTTTGCATCAGGTATCTAGGTTATCTGGCAATAGCTTTTGAATGGAGAAAGATAGAAAATATTGAAGTGTAATATCACCTATGTAACAGTAATCGTTGCAGGCTGTGACGGCATATATGTCCTTGATGTATAGAAAAGGGTTGGGGTAGAATCTAATCCTAGCGCACACCGGAGTTGAGTGGAAATCAAAAGGAGCTTCGTTAACACAGGTTGCTCACTGTGATTTGAAAGGAAGTTACCAAGCCAAGAGATAAAAGATGCATAAAGCTTGTAAGCTGTTAGTTTTGATAAGAGATTAGCAAGCTAGTCATAGTTGTTGATGTCGAGGCCAACAATATGGCTTCTCCCAAATATCCCCAGGATGAAACACGCTGGTGAATGACATTGTGTAAAAACAATTATGTTTATGTAATAAAAATCTGTGTGAAAATTCATTCCATGTCTTACGGTTGTCATTGTCAGAAGAAACACATCACGTAGCAAATTCGTACAGATTTTACGTTTTGCCAACTCACGATGAAAATTGAAACCAACAAGACCTAGTCTTGCAGTTAATGACTGCATTAACAACCTGATAATTGCAACATTATAAAACCATAAGAGGACATTAATTATCTAATGTTTCTAAGGGTTATCTCATTAAAATATCTCAATTAGTGGTTTGCAGTTTTTCCCTTTTTTTTTTTTTTTAACCTGATATTTGCTGAGATAAATATCATTTAAAATATTTTTTTATTTTGTTTTAGTTTTATTATTTGCAGTTCAATTTTATGTTACCGAAAGCAAATTCACTTGTTTTTCTTAGATGGTCCTTTAATTCATTGCCGTTTTAAATATGCTCTATAAAGTTAAAACACTCGTCAATCACGATCTTCAAAATATTTGGTATGTATTTTTCGATTACAGAAATAAATACAAATCAGAAGTTTAAAAACAAGATACATCACAAACTATTATTGAAAACCTGCATTTCTTATTACTTACTTAAACTTTTTGTACCAAAATGTCTTTACAAAGAAAAATATGTGCTTAGATTTAGTTTATGTCTTGCGGCTCTCAGCCATCTCGCAACGTAATTGTTAAAATTATTTCAGAAAGCTAGAAGAATGCAAGTTGGAAATAAAAGAATGAAATGAAATGAAAGCAGATACAAAGTAAAACAAAGCAAGGGTTAATATTTTTACTATACATTTCAACATCTTGGAGTTTCATTGCACACACAAGTATATATGTATGTATGTATGTATGTATGTATGAATGTATGTATGTGTTATGTATGTATATGTGTATGTATGTCATTATTCAGTATTATTTCCAAGGCTCCTTCATTGGGATTTCAACATCAACAAGGTATTTTTGCTTGTATGCTTGTATAAATGTATATATGTATGTGTGTATGTATGTATGCATGCATGCATGTATGTATGTGTGTATGTACGTACGTGTGTGTGTGTGTGTTAAATAAAATTAGACAACAAAACCAAAGCTGTGCGGAATTTTCAGGACATTTATAAAGAGAAAGTTAGTCTTACAGCTGCTTCTGGGATATTAGGGATATCCCTTCATCAGAGACGATATGAGATGGTTAAATAGAGGGAAATATTAGAGTTCAATATGAAAAGTTATTTAGGAAAAGGAAGCAAATAAGGAGTATATAGGGAAATAGGAGAATGAATATAGAAATAAAAATAAAAATGTATTAAGATGTTATAGTTGCAGTTCCATTATCCTAGGAAAGTGGTGTGTAGGAGTGATAGAAATGCTTCCTGTCCATGGTATGTAAATTCCAATAGGAATTCATATTTTGTCACCACGAATGGAAAGTGTGAAGACGTAGATTCCATGTGCTGTTCATTCAAAGGGGTCTTGTGGTGTGAATGAAAATTTGAGAATGTAGTGGTAGTATTAAGTGGATAGAGAGGGGAGAAGATATGTGTATATTAAAATGAAGACAGAGGGTAAAGGAAAAGGGTGAGAAAAGAAGGAAATAAAGAGGAAGAGAAAATGAAAACTAGAAGACAAAATAAAAAAGTTTCAGAAAGTGATAGACGTGAAAAAGGAGTGTTAGTTGGTGATCAAGATATTATGAGGGGGGATGAGAGAGGAATAGGGGAGAAGTAGGAAGAGATAAGAATGTAAGCAATGAATATGTGTGAGATGTGTGAGATGTGTGCGGTGGGGTGATATGTTAGAATGGCATTAAAGGATGGATACAGAAAAAAGTATAGGAGTGTTTTCTAAAGTTAGTAGTAAACCACAAAACGGAAAAGAAGAATACTAAGAATGGTCAAGTTTCTATAAATAGACTTATGTGTTTATTCTACTGGCTAATGTGATACTGTGGGTGGAGGAATCAGAAAGAAAGAAAGAAAGAAAGACAGAAAGAAAGAAAGAAAGAATGAAAGACAGAAAGAAAGAAAGAAAAAAAGAAAGAAAGAAGTGTATATCGAAATACGCACGTACACATGTACATGTATGTAAGTGTGTATGCATTATTATATAGGCCCGCGTACTTGCGTATTTAAACCCGTACGTACACATGCATGCATATATATATATATATATATATATATATACACATACACACACATACATATACACCTATGTACATATACACACATAGGCATGCATGCATACACATACATGTACAAACGTACATATACATACACATATATATGCTTACACATGTATGTTTTGTGTTTATATATGTGTGTGCGCGTATATATGTATGTATGTATGCATATATTGTATAGTGAAACTGTACACCCCTCCCGGTAAATAGTGTTAGTAACTAACCATTATAAATTGACCAGTAGCCGGTCGACAGGAGAAGGCCGGAAGGTCGAGAGTACGTGTAGACTGTGTTGATAGTCGTGTCTGTGCTGATATCTTAATTATACTGTGATACTGAGTGGACGTTACATCGATGCAACCTTTTGGGGATGATAACACTGTACTACTGGGGGTCGTACAGTGCCAGATAGAACCATTCTATCGACGATTTCGGAATATAACAATATCTCTCAGAGCGACAATCGTCGTCAAAAGACAGATATAACAGTGGCAAAAGACCACTTTACGACAGTGGGCAACGAGGAAAAACAAATTTACGCGGAGTGAAGAAAAAACATTCACACGGAGAGTTAATTCACATGGAAAATTCAATTCGACAAAAAAAAAAAGAAAGAAAAATCTTGTGCAAACTTACGAAAATCATAAAATATGGAACACTCCAGAGGCGCGGGAGTGGCTGTGTGGTAATTAGTTTGCTAACCAGCCACATGGTTCCGGGTTCAGTCCCACTGCGTGGCATCTTGGGCAAGTGTCTTCTGCTATAGCCCCGGGCCGACCAATGCCTTGTGAGTGAATTTGGTAGACAGAAACTGAAAGAAGCCTGTCGAATATATGTATATATATATATATATATATATGTGTGTGTATGTGTGTCTGTGTTTGTGTGTCTGTGTTTGTCCCTCTAGCATTGCTTGTCAACCGATGCTGGTGTGTTTACGTCCCCGTCACTCAGCGGTTCGGCAAAAAGAGCCCGATAGAATAAGTACTGGGCTTACAAAGAATAAGTCCCGAGGTCGATTTGCTCGACTAAAGGCGGTGCTCCAGCATGGCCGCAGTCAAATGACTGAAACAAGTAAAAGAGTAAAAAGAAAGTAAAAGAGTACTTGTTGGCTGGGATAGTTGAGCTACAAAAACAACAACAACAACTCAATGAACAACGAGAACAACAACAAGGATTACAGCGGCAAATATTGCAACTAATGAGGTTGATTACCAAATTGGAGAATACATTTCCACCTGACCATGTAACAAATTCCATAAGCGAATTCGAATATAACCCTCCCCCCAAGAAGGTAAACCTTCGAGGCTTACTTTCGAAGATTTCAACAAACTTTTGAAAAAGAATGCCAGGATTGAACGGACGATGTGAAAACACGACTAGTGTTAAGAAAACTAGCGACAGCAGAGCATGAGAAGAATAGTAACTTCATATTGCCAAAAAAAAAGCGTCCGACATAAATTTCACCGACACAGTTGACATTTTGTGCAAAATGTATAGTGAAAAGAGCTGACTGTTTAATATAGATGGAAATGTTTAAACATAGAAAAGATGAAGACTTCACTGCTTACACAGGCAGAGTCAACATAGAATGTAAGAGATTTAGGCTAGATATGCTTACTTCAGATATGCTTACTCCAGATTCTTTCAAGTGCGCAAGGATGGACAGATAGAAGGGATGCAGAAATCCGAACGGAAATTCTATCAAAACTGGAAAAGAACAGGGGTTTGAATTGCAGAAACTGTCGGAAGTGTGTGACAGGATATTAAAATTAAGACATGACACGGAAGAAATTCAACGGAAAGTGTGTTTCTACATAAGACCAGTGCAAAACTGTCGGACGGCAAATAAAGTGTTGCAGAAAAAACAGAAAATATACCGGGATATAGACCCAGTATGACATGTGGTTAGCTGTACCAAAAAAAAAGATGATTGTCCGTATAAAAAAGCAAAGTGTTTTCGCAGCAGGTTTACATGACATATAAAATTGCACTGCAAAACTAGAATGGTAGGAAAATAAATAGTTTGTCAGCAGGAAACGTTATGACTACAACAAGCAGAAAATTCATGAATGTGAGAATTGAAAATACTAGTTTGAGAATGCAATTAGACACAGGAAGTGATATCACAATCATAAATGAGAAAACTTGGGAACAAATGGGTAAACCAAAATTATGTAGTTCGAACTAAATAGGGTACGGTGTTACGGGAAGAAAATTATATTTCACGGGCGAACGCGTTTGGAATATAATGATCAAAGGTTGAACCAAGAAAGTGAATGTTTATGTGTTGAAAAAATCCATGCATGTATTTGGCACCGAATGTATGGAGAAATTTAATTCATGGATACACTCATAAGCGCTCTGTGCAATAACGGGGCAGTTAAACAACCGAACAAGGTCGATGAACTGAAACAAAAAATAAAAGAAACTTACCTAAAAGATTTTCGGGAGGTTTGGGCTGCTACAAAAAAAAAACAAAAGCAAGAATTGATATCAAAGAAAATTCAACACCCGCTTTCAGGCCCGAATGGAATGCCGTTTGCGGCGGTAGACCATGTGAATAAAGAACTAGAAAGGTTGGAAAGCCTGAATATAATTGAAAACATTGACCATGCAGACTGGGCAGCAACGGGGTTCTACGTAAAAAAATAATAATAAGCTAAGGGTATGCGTAGACTTCTCAACCGGGTTAAACGACTGTTTACTCACTCACAATTACCCACTTCCGAGCCGAGAAGTATTTGCTAAACTAAACGGAGGGAAATTTTTTTCGAAGTTAGACCTCTCAGAGGCGTACCTTCAAATTCAGTTAAAGGAAGATTGCACACATCTACTAACAATCAACATGCACAGTGGATTGTACAAATTCAGACGAGTGTAGTTTGGGGTAAAAGTGGTACCTACCATATTCCAACAAATAACGGATGCTATGTTAAGTGATTGCGACTTTGCCATCGCATACCTAGATGACATTCGGATAAAAAGCGAGTCTCGGATGCAACATGTCGAACACAAAGAAAGTATTCGAGAGAATAAGTAAGTACGGACTAAAACTGACAGAAGAAAAATGCAAATTTTTTATGAAAAAAATAAAATACCTAGATCAAATAATCAACGAAAGTGGATGCAGACCGGACCTAGCAAGGATGACTGTAATACGAAAGATGCCGCCCCCGACGAACGTGACAATACTACAAGCATTCCTAGATTTGATATATTATTATCAAGTGCATATACCAAAGTGTATATACCAAGTGTATATACATAAGGTAAGGGCACCACTTAATGAATTATTTTTTTTAAATGCCAAATGGATTTGAATAAAGAAATGCCAGAAAGCATTTAGCGTGTTAAAAGATGCGTTAACTTCAGACTTGTATCTTACGCATTCCGATCCAAAATTAGAGATATTACTACTTACAGATGCTAGTGATTATGGGATAGGAGCCGTGCTCCTAAACAAGGATAACGAGGACAAGGGAAAGGCTATAGCTCACACATCAATGACATTATTACCGGTGAAAAGGAGCTATAGCCAGATTGAAAAAGAGGCGTTGACTTTTATATTTGGCGTGAAAAAGTTTCACAGGTTCATTCAAGGCTTAACTTTTTTCAAACGGGCCATAGACTTCTAATAACGATATACGGATCCAAGAAAGAAATATCGACACATACAGCAAACAGACTGTAGCGGTGGGGTACCATTCTATTAAACTACGATTATAGAAAGGAATATCTGCCTTCACAAGAGTTGGGACATGCCGATAGTCAGTCTAGGCTAATTCCGAGAAATAACGAAAACAGTATTACATTAGCGCTAAGAGCAGAAGAGGAAACATGATGTGGAACATCGTGCGTGAACTACCAGTCACTTTGGAAGAAATATAAAGAAATATGAGATATGATGAATTTATTAATAGGACAAAAAGAAAATTGTAGTGAACAAAGGGAAATAAAGAGAGCTCTGATGTAAATAACCGCCAAGATGTGAACGTGTGCTCTATATGTGATGGTATACTAATGTACGCTCAGAGGGTGGTCATACTACAGACATTACAGAAAAGAATGCTAACAGAGTTCCATGTGGGACACCTAGGCATCTCTAGAATGAAAGCGTTGATGCTAAGTTTCGTATACTGACGAAGCATGGACAAGAAAGTTGAAAACCTGGTAAAAGGCTGCACAGGATGTGCGCTGGCAGCGAAACTGCCTACCTCAAAATGTGAACCTTGGTAAAAAGTGGAACTACCATAATGGCGACTGCATATCAATTTTGCAGGCCCGGTAAATGGGTATTATTACTTAATAGTAGTGGACAGCTATACAAAATGGCCTGAGGTCGCGAGGTGTAAACAACCAACTTCATATACAATAATAAATTATTTACACGAGCTGTTCGCAAGATTTGGTGTACCAGATATAATTGTCTCTGATAACAGAACACATTTTGTATCCTGTGAGTTTAAAAGATTCTGCGTGATGTTCACATTAGAGTTCACATTACAGTGCTAGAAAATTATAGCACTGTATCGCCCTAGATCGAATGGAAGGGCCGAACAGTTCGTGGACACATTCAAGAAAGCTTTAAAGAAAGCTAATAAGGAAGCTGCGGTTGAGGTCACGATCCAACAATTCTTAAGGGTATACAGGGTAACTCCGAACCAGATTGCACCAGAAGGAAGTTCACCAGCAAAATTAATGCTTTCCAGAAAGGTGAAGTCAGTATTCGATAAACTGTTACCAGTGAAGAAAAAAATGTGCTAGTAAAGACATACCAACATTCTTTAGAATCAGTGATAAGATATATGTAAGACTGTACAAAAATGGCAAGCAATACTGGGAAGAAGAAACCACACGTACAAGGAAATGAAAGTAGACCCTAAGAAGAAAAGATATTGATATATATAAAAAAAAGAAGCAGGTAGGGTGAATAAAAGAAATTGATTGTTAATAAAAAAAAGGGGGAGATGTATAGTGAAATTGTATACCCCTCCCAACGTGTGTGTGTGTGTGTGTGTGTCTGTGTGTGTCTGTGTGTGTCTGTGTGTGTCTGTGTGTATGTGTGCGTGTGTGTGTGTGTGTGTGTGTGTGTGTGTGTGCGTGTGTGCGTGATAAAGAAAATGGAGAGTCTGAACTAAGCATAATCAATTTAACATGTTGTCAATTATATAAATCTACATATCTCCGGTGTTATCTCCACAAAGTCTGCATTGGTCGTCACATTTTACTGCTTTTCCTGCATCTTTGTCCCCTTTTGTTCATGAGGTACTTGGTTGATATTTCCTGTTCCTGGATTGCAAACGCATCCCCTTCAAAGTGGGAGGTAGTAATCCGATTGTTAGTCCATGATAGACTGCTTTGATGCTCAATGTTACTATCATCTCAGAGCTTTCTAACATATACATAGTCTTCGGCTCATATACGTTCATCCTTTCATCTGATGATACATTGCGGTAGAGTCGTACGACGTCTTTGGGCATGTATTTAAGGTTATCAGACAAGGAATGTTATTCAAGGAGCTGCCTTCCAAGTCTTATGACGTTATCAGCCTCATATATGCACTTCGGCTCTTGATGGTTAAAAGATGTTGCCGAAGGGATATGATACGACATTCAAAGACATTTTGGATCGATGTTATGCCTCTGCCGCCTTGCTTTTGTTTTAGGTAGAGCTGCTCTACGTTATTGTTTATGTGGAAATTATGTGTGCTAGTTAATATTTGGGGGGTTTTCACATCAGTGGCTCGGATCTCATCAATCAAGCAGCCCAAATGTTGGTATGAGTACTGGCACTGCAACAGGCCACTGTTTTATTGAATGCAAAATGTATGTATGTTGAATGTATGTATGTTTGTATGCATGTATGCATGCATGTATGTATGTACGTATGTTTGTATCTACCCACATGATAGATACACATTTGTAATGTTTGTATCAATCCACATTACGATAGAATCGAATTGTGAGAATGACTGCTCAAAGCTGCATTTGGTGGGATGTTTGTTTTTTGTTTTGTTTTGTTTTGTTTTTGTTTTGTTTTTTATTAACAATGCTACAAATGGTTTCATGCGGGAGTTTTCATTTATTGAAGCGCTACACTTAATGTTGTTAATCGTACCCGTAGTGGATGAGACTACGTGAGATTACACGAGATTATAGAAGACTTCAGAATTAGTTTGATTAGTAGACACAAAGATAAGATGAGGCAACTCATTTCGGAACTTCTATAATTATTAGTTCCTTTACATTGGATTGAGGTTTTTCCAAGTATATGCGTACAGCACAGATTAATTGCATAACACGAAAACATTCACGCGTACCTGCATATATAAAATTTTTTTAATGTATATGAGAGCGAGAGAGAGAGAGAGTGTGTGTGTGCGTGTGTGTGTGTGCGTGTGTGTGTGTGTGTGTGTGTGTGTGTGTGTGTGTGTGTGTTGTGTGTGTGTGTGGTGTGTGTGTGTGTGTGTTTGTGTGTGTGTGTGTGTGTGTGTGTGTGTGTGTGTGTGTGTGTGAATATACATACATATAAATAGATATATAATCCGACCTCATTGTTCTCAACCAGTGGTAAAACTCCCTGATGACAGTTATTTCCTCGTGTTATTTATTCATCCATTTTTTTTCACACCTCCTTCTGCTTGCTTGCTTGATCTATATATAAACATACATATTTTTCATTTACACCAACAGTAATTCAAATGATCTGTGCCTGTATTATTAATTATATAATACTTTATTCATTATTTATGTATTTTCAATGTCCTTCGCTACTCATACTATTCATTGTCCTAAGTAACAAGCACCAACGACAATGGCAATAAAACTATAAAACGAACTAATTACATAAATCCAGCGTAACAGGATAATTATACACATCAAGTGTTATCGTTAACAGACTAATTACACACGTTCAGTATGATTGTTCTTTATTTTCCACATTTGGTGAGCAATATATTTCAAGCCTACACCAGACATACCTGGAAGAAAGTGAAATCACTTCTCTATTAAATATTTGTTTCCATTTTCATAAAGATGGTGAAATTGATAACATTTGCGATAAAAACTGATGCAAAACATATCTCGGTCGTTTGTTGCAGAACGGCGAAATAAATTAATCAAAGAAAACTTTAAACCGTTTCATCTACGGTGAATTTTAAAACGTACTGATCAAAACGAATGCAGCACATCGCTACAAAACTCCAGAAGACACACCAGCGACAACAGCAGCAAGCCACTAACTGCTACGGCTACTACAACCATCAAAAACTTCTAGGCGGCTGCTCAGCTATTTAGAAATGGTTGACAAATCGCCTTCAAATCACAATCTATAGATTTTTTTTGAAAAGGAAGTTGCACTGAAGTGTGGTAGTCCGTGATATACAGAAAGATTTGATGGTCACGATGAAACTCTTCTATCATAGATCTGCTCAAACGGGATGATTTATGGCTAAATGACAAGACACAGATTTTCAAAGCATCTCCCACCACCCGCTATATTAATGGTAATAAGCAAAGTCAACCAGCTCAACCATAAACACAACGAGCCAAAGAGGAAACATCTACGTAGTCACTCATTCTACTAGAAATAGTCGTCAAATCCCTCAAACAAGACAAAATTACCTTAGAAATAAAATCAGAAAATAAAGAAAAATTAGATAATGTAAGTAGAGGGGTACTATGTCTGAATAAAGTATGGAACATTATGGATGAAATGTCTTTAGTCATAAGTCTAATTGACCAAGGCCAATTTGGAGTTAAATGCTAACAAAAACACGATTACTACTTGTAAAAATAGAATACCAGTATCAAAGATTGTAGAATAACGGATCGAGTGACAAACATCAACGACGGTCCGCTGACTTTTGCACTGAAGAAAGAAAAACAACACTTATCTCGCTGAAAGTTTTTAAATCATAAGATTATGTCAATAGAGTTGATCTCCTCGGGGGTTTTCTCCATTTTTCACTAAACAATGTTAGATCTTAAAGCATAAACACTTCGAGTGAAAATTGGACCATGCGATAAAAAGGGTTCAATAAAACTAAGCACTAGACTGAAATAGGAAGTGGGGTCAATGTGATAAACTAAAACCCTTAAACACCGTCTCCTCGCATGCCCGAAGTCCATTAAATGAAAACGTATGCATGCATGTGTGTGTGTGTGCGTGTGTGTGTGTGTGTGTGTGTGTGTGTGTGTGTGTGGTGTGTGTGTGTGTTTGTGTGCGCGCGTGTGTGTGTGTGTGTGTGTGTGGTATGCATAGTGCCATAAAGCACATAAGGTTTCCTCTTCGGATACAGTCTTCATGGCTAATGTTATAAAAAGTTATTCTTTGATATAACTACATTATATTTAGGAATAGCTGTTTTCAGTACTACCCATGAAGAACGTTAGTCCAAAGCGGCAACGTATGGACACCTCGTTCCTCTGGTATGTGATGTACAAGCCACCAGAAGCCATTTAAATATATCTCTTGGAAGCTTTTAATTGTAGATTACGCATACACATTGTCTAATACTATAGTTTCCACTTCAGAAGCATTAGAAAAAAGAAAGGCTTCATACATGCATTATGGAAATGTTGCTTACTTTGTCGGTCGCCGGTAAAATTTTTAGAAGTCCAGCCAATGAACATATCTTCTTTCGTTGAAGTATATTTATGACGCCATCTAGTTGTTTAGCTATTTCTGTAAGTTAACATGGGGAATTTGCAGAGATTCTTTGTGTGTTCTTACCAAATTTTCGTAAATTTTCTCATTTAATATTGGTTTCAATTATACTGACGTCAATTCTCCTCTCGTACTTATTTTATCAGCCCCGAAAAAATGAAAGGCAAAGCTGACCTCGGCGGAATTTGAACTCAGAATGTAAAGACAAACGGAAAGCTGCTAAGCATTTCACCCAGTGTGTTGATTCTGCCAGTTCGCTGCCTTATTTTCTCGTATATCGTTTTCAAATTTTGGCACAGGACCAGTAAATTCTGGGAAAGGGTTAAGTCAATTATCTTGGCCCCAGTGTTCAACTAGAACTTATTTTATCGACCCTGAAAGGATAAAAGACAAAGTCGACCCCGTCGGAATTTGAACTCAGACGAAATGTTGCTAAGCATTTGGCCCCGCGTGCTAATGATCCTACCAGCTCACCGCTTTATTTTTTCATATAATATTGATGACTTTTAGTACAACTAATGTAATATACAAATTTCGATGTAAACATAAAAGTTATGCTCTCCATATACAAATCCTTAATTTTTACAAGTACGATACATTCCCATCGATTTGTCATGCTTTGAAACAGAGTATTGCAACATATTACAATATTATGCACAAAACAAATGTGAAAGGAAAAACATATACTAATAACACTTTCTTCCTACATAAAATTCCAGTAACAACTACGGAAGCTTTATTAATTCTAAAATACGCATCAAAGATCACTGCACAGATTCAGCACATGTGAAATAAATTATGTAACTAAGAGTAAACCCTATAACAATTTTAATCAAGTGATAATACTTTTAACAGTTACAGCATTATTCTCATAGCCCTTTGCTGTCATCTACAAAGCGCAGCAAGAAAAAGCCAATATTATCCTTCCATTCTGAGGGTGAGGTTGACAAGGTCATGGAATATTTATAGACCTAGAAACGTTATTGTTCCAAATTAGACATAAAAGATTAATGATAAAATATAACGCCTCTTAAATAAAAGAGATTAAACCCGGACGCAGTCGTGTTTTCTATATAACATATTTGATAAAAATTAAAAAAGTATTCTCCATATATATACAAACATAAAACTTCGCTACGAAGCTGCGAAAACGAAAGGTGTATGTCAGAATTCTGGATAAGGCTGTTCGAGCATCAAATAGACAGACCTAGCAACGAAGGATATAAGGAAATTATTAATGAATTTTCCCCGGCAAAAAAGCAATATTGAAAAGCCAGTAGGCAACATATTTAATTCAGTTTTGGACAATGTTCAGATTTCGCTCTTATGTCGAATGAGGAATAATAATATATGACAGCCTAGTAGACTTTATAAGTGTAAGACATTCTTATCTCCTCAAAAAGACAAATTTCACAGCACAATTTTAACCCTGATCAAATTACACTCCTCAATTTCGGTACAAACTTCTACCTTACAGAAAGATCAAAACACAAAGAAAAATGAAGTGAATTACTTTATCAGTCTCTTGAGACACGTAATGATAAAAATATATAATAAAAATTGACGACAAGCAACCAGAATGGTTCAGGTGGGAAAGCAATAAACAGATATAAAGAGAAAAAAACGTTCATATTAAGTATGTTAAACTAGATGAGCTGCGAGTGAAAAATAAAGATAAAGTTATATGTAAAAGCGATATGAGAAAATTGTTTGTGATTGTGTACAATAATGTATACATTACAAAAATCGACAAACAGAAAATTTGTCAAAGTTACGAAAGATAACGGCACACAACTAAAAATTAAATACAACATATTCAACAACTCATATAGCATATAAATATAACAAGAAAAACTTCAACAAACGCCCGTATATGCACGGAGATATAGCGTCTCCATAAAGATAAAATGTGTATTTGTCAAATCTCTTCTAAGTTTTTTAATTTTCATCCACCAAAGGAGCTTTAAATAAACAAACCTTAAGAGTTAAACAAACAGTTAATAACGGATACTCGAATATGTTGCTAGAGCAACTTAAAGAACAATGCAAGAGCAAAATACTCAAGTAGATTTAATATATAGAGCATTCTTTGGAAACACAAAACCTATATGTGTAGCACACGGCCTGAAACGAATGTTATTACTCCAAAATAAACATAAACGACTTGTAAGAAAATATGAAACATTTTTAATAAAAAAAGATTAAACATGAGCAGAATTGTGTCTTCAAAATACGCTCACGCAGAGACACGCACACACATATGCACATACATACGTACATACGTACATACATACATACATACATACATACATACATACATACATACATACATACACATATGATCATCATCAATTTCAGTAGTAGTAGCAGCAGTAGGGCGTGGAGTGACTGAATCGTTAGATCGTGAGAGACCAGGCATTGTATAGAATTTGGTCCGTTTCTTTGTATTCAGAGTTCAAAACAAAAAGACAAATGAAACTTGACTGGTAGTTATTTTATCGACCCCTTTTCATCCTTACGAAGTCGATAAAATAAGTACCAGTTGAGTACTGGGTTTAATATAATCGGCTATCCTCTTCCCCAAAAATTTCAGGCCTTGTGCCTATAGTAGAAAGGATTATTATTATTATTATTATTATTATTATTATTTATTATTATTATTATTATTATTATTATTATTATTGAGTGAGAGAGCAGTGCATGTTATCAAAGTGACACTGGGGTAAAATATATTACATTCGCTTACTATATGAATAACACTTTCCACTTTCGATTTGCATAGCCTACATTGAGAATCTACTTGGTTTTTATTTATTTTGGCGTTTATCTAATTAGTCCTTAATGCTTGATCATGTGCTGCTACTAATAAACTTTCTATCTCCTTTTCCTTTTTGTAACCATAACCATGTCTCACTACTACTATTCCTGCAACTATCTTTGGGAACCTACCATGCAAAGCCTTCTCTTGCCAGTTAGATAACTTTTGTTCTTTTTTCTGGTTTTTATCTTCGTTTGTTTTGTTTTTTATTTCCATATATGTTTTGCTGTGACTCTAACAGCTCTTACTAAACTTTCTTCACTATTACCTACTCTAGCTAACTCCACGCAGTATTCTACAGATATCAGCCCTCTTCTACCTTCTTTTCTAGATAAGCATAATCTTGCTTGAGTGAAGTCCTCCATTCATATTGAAATCCTTCTTAGTTCTTCTGTCTAGCTTTGCTAATTCAATTTTTGTCCAATTTACAAAAGCTGCTGAGTATCTAAGTAAAGATTTACAAGATTCGGACCATTTAGCTTTGATTTTATTAGTGTTCTTACCCGTCTGATATACTCCTTCTCAATTTTCGTTTTCATTTCTATAGTTAGAACTCTGTCAGATTCTAATACTCCTAGATACTTATAACTCTCTCCTTCTTTTAATGATTTTAATGTCTGGCCATCTCGTAATTGGATGCTTTCACTGTTGACTACCTGACCCCTTTTCATGAATAATATTGCACACTTATCTATGCTAAATTCTATCTCATGTCTATTATTGTTGTTGTTGTTATTGAAGGCGGTGTACTGGCAGAATCGTTAGCACACCAGGTAAAATGCTTAACGCATTTCGTCCGTCTTTACGTTCTGAGTTCAAATTCCGACGAGGTTGAGTTTCCTTAAAAGATTCTGCAGTTAATATTGACTTCTCCTGAGTTTATTTTTGTAATGTCTGTGTTGAGAATTAATGTCGTTTTCCAGTTCTTTGACGAGATGCAAAATTTCAGATTACTGGTGAAAATTTGCATGTCATCAGATATTCCTCCATTCAGTTGTGAAGAAGAAGACTATCAAAAGCCTTTTTAATATCTGTCTAGACCACTGAGAAATATTTTTCTTATTGAAACGATTGTCAAGAATCATTTTGTTAATCAGCAGTTGATTCCTGCATCCATATGACCCATGTTTACAGCCTTTTTGTTCATTGGAGAATATACTATTAAGAAGGAAAGTATACGGGCATGCCATTAGGATAAATGTAAGAATCTTGTGTATTGATGAAAGGCATGTTGTGATTCTATAGTTCTTAAGGATATATATTTCATCATTTTCGTGGATCAGAAAATAATTGACCAGCCATTCCGGTATTGTTTGTGGTTCCTTCATAATTAATTTTTAAAAAGTTGGCATTTTGTATGAATTCGTAAACAGGTCAAGCTAATAGTTTAAGATCTTATCCTTTCCACGTGACTTCCATTTACTGAACTTTTTCAATGTAAGTTTAGCATCCTCTATACTGATTTCTTCTCATATTTACTCTTCTCTAAACTCACTGTTGTATTTCTCTGTTAATCCATAGGGAATCACAGTATGTTCCTTTTCATTTTTCCAAGCTTCATTTCAGAATTCAAGTATTTTTTTATCATATTTTAACTGCGTGAAGGGAAACTTTCCTTTAATACAAAGTGAAAGGAATTTTTGATCTATCATAGTTAGAAGAAAAGATATGGGTGGCAGAGTTTCTTAAAACAGAATAGTATTTTTGATGGTGCTTTTCCCAATGTGCCTATTTTTTGATTTTTAAACATGCTGTTATCTTTGTAGAATACTTGATTCTTTTTCTTACCCCGTTGGTCTTTTGTTAAGATTATTTTATTTTTCAATTTTACGCCAAACATTTTAGTGCAGATTGTAGCAGCAGCATAGAGTAATTAATTCAAGGAAGAGATGTCTAGTTCATTTTCATTCATTATGGATTTATTTTGTAATTCGTTTTACTGTTGCGGCTCTCAGGAAGGTCACTATGTTCATTCATGACCATATTTTGGATATTGATCAATTCAGCAACTACCTACTCTTCAAATTCTGTCAGACCACTTGTCCTATCAATTCACTTGTCCCGTCAGGTGATTTCCCCTGTCAAATTACTTGTCCTGTCAGATCACGTGTTATTTATTTTCGATGAATTTTTGGTAGGCTCATTAGCATGTTCAACTGTAATGGTTTTATCTGCAGAGAAGTATTTAAGTTATTTCTCAAATATGATTGTGCAAATTTTCTTTTATTTGGTCATTTTCGACATTACCAATCATCATCATCATCATCATCATCATCATCATCATCATCATCATTTTGGTTTGGCTCAGGTTCAGCCTTATTCCTGGTAGAAGTTTTGTGGGTAGCGGGTTACTACCTGTAATCTTAGGAATCCACAAGTTTTCAGCAGTCTTTCAAGTATTTAGGACCCTCCTGATAATCCCTTCTGTCCCTAAGAAACAAACTTTCTGTAGGAGCTCTACCGAGCATTCTATTTTAATCTCCATCAACCATTTGTCTATATCTTTGCTTTCTGTTACCAACGGACCAGACACAAATTTTATTATTATTATTATTTTCCTTCTTTCTTCAAACTTTCTTCCGTTTCTCGCCGAGTGTTTTCCGTACACCTAGGGCAGAGAAACTCATTGTATGCATTCCCAGATTACACACGCAAATTCACAGGTAAAATATGTATTTAAAAATTAATAAATAAATGAATTCATGAATGGATGTTGTTTTCACAGCGATAATGCTCTTCTCAGTACATGATCCGTTCCAGTTAATACGATTTTTTACACTTCCTGTAGGGATGGTAAGCCTGATTTATTATTATTATTATTATTATTATTATTATTATTATTATTATTATTATTATTATTATTATTATTATTACAAAATTAGCCAGAGCAAGTAAAATCGTGAGCTCCAACAAGTGAAGTGATGATGATAATAATAATTATTATTATTCAGTAGTTTTATTTTTATAGCGTGCTTTCACTTCACTATCGAGCGCAGCTCTGTGTGCCTTGGGTATGTGCTGTGATTTGTTGTGATGCTCTGATGGTTATTGTATGGAAAGTGTTCTGCGTAGGATGTGTGCAGTGCCTAGTAGTGCAATTTTCTGTATGTTATATGTGTTTGTAAGTCCTGGTGTTTTTGTTATGTATTTGTCTGAATATTTTTTTATCATGCCTAATGCACCTACTATGATAGGAATTGTTTCTGTTTTCAGGTTTCACATTCTAGTTATCTCTATTTCCAGGTCTTTGTATTTTGAGAGTTTCTCCATTTCTTTTAGAGACACGTTGTCATCTGCCGGTATTGATACATCAATTAGAAAGCATTTTTTTTCTTCATGATCTCTGACAACTATATTTGGTCTGTTGGCCTTAATCTCTCTATCTGTGTGTATCGGCATATCCCAGAGTATGGTTGCTTTCTCGTTTTCTGTGACCTTTTCTGGTGTGTGCCTATACCATCTTTTTTCTGTTGTTATTCCATAATGTTGGCATAGCTTCCAATGTATGTAGGTTCCAACTCTGTCATGTCTGTGAATATATTCCTTCTTAGCCAGGACTGGGCAGCTAGAGATAATATGATTTATTGTTTCTTGTCCATCTCCACATATTCTGCAGTTACTTGTAATATTTCTTTTCATTACATGTTTTTGGTAATTTCTGGTGGGGAGGCTTTGGTCTTGTGCTGCAATCCCTCTGTTTCTGCTTTGAGTCCTGAGCTTCTCAACCATTGCTGGGATTTTTCTTTGTCTATTTCTTTTGCGTTTAGTTTAGTGCAGTATTTACCATGAAGGGGCTTTTCTTGCCATCGTTTTATCATGGCTCGTTGCTGTTCTATTTTTAGTTTGGATTTCATTTGTTTTATAGCTTTTGTTGTTTCTTCATCATCATCTTCTTCTTCTTTGTGTTTATTAGGTGGTATGATTTCTTGTTTGTATTTGTCAGCTTCCTTAAATACTGAGAACAGTTTTTTGTTTTGCTCGTGTTTTGCTGCTATCTGGATCAGTTTTCCTTCCTTCTGAAGTAGGTATTTTTGCAGTCCTATGGTGGTTATTTTATAGTAGTTTTCCAGCTGTATAAGGCCTCTACCACCTTCTATACGTTGTATATATAGTCTTTCTATGTCAGATTTTGGGTGATGCATCCTAGATCCTGTCAGTATCTTTCTTGTTTTCCTATCTATTTTGGACAGTTCATTTCGTGTCCAGTTAAGGATATTGTAGTTGTAACTTATAACTGGGACAGCTAAAGTGTTGATACCTATTATCTTGTTTTTAGCATTGAGCTCTGTTTTTAGTATTGATCTAACTCGTCTATAATATTCTTTTTTTATTTTCTCTTTCATTTGTGTGTGTTGTGTCTTATCTAGTTCATGGATTCCTAAGTATTTGTAAGTTTGGCTTTGGTCTAATTCTTTTATTTCATTGGTTTTATCTAGTGTGATGTTGTTACTCTTAACTAGTTTTCCTCTTTTCATGGTTACTTTGGCGCATTTTTCTAATCCAATTTCATATCTATTTCTTTGGTAAATCCATGAACTGTCTTTAATAGTGTTTCCAGCTGTTTGTCATTTGCAGCGTATAGTTTTAGGTCATCCATATATAAAAGGTGGCTGATCGTTTTGCCGTAACATTTATATCCGCATCCAGTTCTATTTAGCATATCAGATAGAGGTGACAGTGCCAAGCAGAAAAGGAGTGGAGAGAGTGTGTCTCCCTGGAATATTCCTCTTCTAATGGGGATGTCTTTGGTTTTCATGAGTCCCTCTTTTGTCTGGAGGTGTAGGACTGTTTGCCATTTATTCATAGAGTGCTCTGTGAATTTTATGATTGTTGGTGCTACTTTGTTAATGGCTAGTGTTTCGAGGATCCATGTGTGGGGGATGCTATCAAACGCCTTTTTATTTAATAATAATTATTATTATTGTTATTATTATTATTATTACTTTTTTTTTTCTTCTTTCAAATTTTCTTCCATTTCTTGCCGAGTGTCTTCCCGACTCCTAGGGCAAAGAAACTCATAGTGTATATTGGTAAGCCATTAAACCAAACTCAGTAGTTCGTTCATTTTTCTTTTTTTTTTTTTTAAAGTTAAATTAAAATACATGAGCAGCAACAGTTCTCACATCGACAATGCTCTTCTCAATACGTGTGATGTACCAGTTAAGACAATCTTTTGCACTTCTTGCAGGGATGGTAAGCCAGGGATCATTCTCATATAATTTTCGGTTCCCTTCTTGATCACTCCTAGTGCTCCTACGATCACTGGTATTGTAACCGCCTTGAGATGACACATTTTCTCAATTTCAATGAGTAGGTCTTTATATTTTCTGAGCTTGTCAAACTCTTTCGCTGAGATATTATGATCACAGGGGATGCTCATGTCGATCAATAAGCAAACTTTATTGTTTTGGTCTTTCACAACAATATCTGGTTTATTGGCCTTGATGGTTCGGTCTGTATGTACTGGAAAGTCCCACAGAATGGTTACATTTCCTCCTTCAGTTACAGCCTCAGGGTGGTGATTATACCACTTGTCGGCAGTTTTGATATTGTAATGCCGACTTATTAGCCAGTGGAGATATTGGCCAACTCTGTCATGTCTTAATTTATACTCCACTGGTGCTAAGACTTTACATCCAGAGATTAGGTGGTCCACTGTTTCAATCATGTCGTTGCAGAATCGGCATTTTGGGTCTGCTCCATTTTTCATCACATTGGCCTGGTAGTTCCGGGTTAATAGGCTTTGGTCTTGAGCAGCCAGGATGAAACCTTTGCTCTCTGCTTTTAGCCCTGAGCTCCGCAGCCACTGATGGGTTTGCTTCTGGTCAACATCAGCTTGTTTGCTGCGGGTCACATATTTGCCGTGCAGAGGTTTCTCCTCCCACCTATCAGCCAATTGCTCGTGCGCTTTTTTCATTGCCATCATTTTCACCTTCTTTGCAAAAATAGTTGCCGTACTTCCCTCGGTTGTTCAGTTTGGGTATCCTGCACGAGATCAATAGCAAATTTTTTGCTTTCCTTGATGATAGAATGAAGCTTCTTTCGTCTCTCGTGATTTTCCACGAGCTTTAGCATCCAGTCATTCGATATTTCGAGATATTTGGCCAGTCCAATTGTGGTTGTTTTGTAAGCTAGTTCAAATTGGATCAGGCCTCGACCTCTTTGGGCTCTGGGAAGGTAAAGGCGATCTACGTCTGCCTTTGGGTGGTGCATCCTATTACAACTCAGCAGCTTGCGTATTTTTCTATCTATATTCTTTACTTCACTCATATTCCAGTTCAACACATTGTAGCTATAAGTAACAACTGGAACTGCTAAGGAATTTATAGCTAACACCTTGTTACGTGCATTTAGTTCAGATTTCAGGACTGCACGAACTCTCCTATAACATTCCTTCCTGATTTTCTCTTTCATGCTTGCATGCTGAATACCAGAGCCTTCATTTATCCCTAAATATTTGTATGTCTGTTCTTGCTCAAGCTCTCTTATGACTGTGTCAACATCTAACACGACTGAATTTGTGGTCTTCACTTTCCCTTTCTGGAAAGTGGCCTTGGCACACTTCTCAAGTCCAAACTCCATCCCGATGTCATCGCTTATTATTATTATCATTATTATTATTATTATTATTATTATTATCATTATTATTATTATTATTATTATTATTATTATTGTCATCATCATTATTATCATCTTCACTTCACATGTCGGAGCTCACGATTTTACTTGCTCTGGCTAATTTTGTAATAGAGGACAACAACCTATTGTCAAGGGTTTCACAGGGTCCTCTTTCTCGATACTTAACGTCCAAGTCTCAAAATCCTCGCTGTACCCAATGAAGCTGTTTTCTGGGAATAGTCTACGCTTGCGCGTTGCTGTTGTTGTTGTAGATAATGGGGATGTTGTTGATAATGGGGATGTTGTTGTTGCTGTTATTATATTTCACTCTCGTAATGTAATGACGATGCTTTTGCTTCTCTCTTCGAAACACGTTTACTTCAAGCATTTCTAAATTATCTTTTTTCACTTTTGAAAAAAATATAATCGCCTATGGAAAACCTGCCCTCGGTATCGAGAGTGACAACGGAAAAAAAAGAAGTTTGTTTTACAAACTTTCAAACTTTTAATTACACTTATTACATTTTCACATACAAAATAGCTTCCTCGTGTAATTAGGCTACAGTAATGGATAGAAAAAACACAAAGACAAAACTAAATATGCAACAGGAAAATAGTGTGATGAATAATTAGAAGAAAATATCACATATACTCAAAAAGGAAATTAGGAAGCCTGCTGAACTACTAAAAACAATAACAACAGTAACGGCTCTGACATGATTTCAAATACTGCAGACCGCTCATATTTTAACTGCGTGAAGGCAAACTTTCCTTTAATACAAAGTGAATGGAATTTTTTATCTATCATAGTTAGAAGAAATATGGGTGGCAGGGTTTCTTAAAGCAGAATAGTATTTTTTACCACAAAGAGTTAATCCAGGAGAAATCAAAGACAGAAAGAAAACTTATTTACATCTGCTTCACATCATGCAATATGCTCTCCAAAATGTATTGGGAGGAGTTATCTCTTTATAAATATACAACAGGTAGGGTATTATATACTGTACCCTTAAAACTGAAGACGCGGCGAAAAAAACACGGGCTGAAATTATCAGATATATCTTTAATTGTATATTTATACCTCAGTACATCACTCAAACACAAGAGTCACAATAGGAGACATTGGACACGACGTTGATTAATTGAGACTTTTGTATCGCAATGTGACGGATTGCCTAAAACAGTCTTTAGTAAAAGATGGCCTATGATCAGAGAGCGTCATCCAAAATTTCAGGGATTTTCTCTATCATTTTATCTATCGGTTTAGTTTCTGTTTGAAAATTGCTAAAAATTGCTGAAAATAGACACTGCTTTGAGTATTCATTCTTGTCTAGAGTGATATGACCATCTGATCAAATGAAGGATTTATTCAAATACTCATCAGAAAAAACACATTTTACATCTTTGATGGATAGTAGTGATTACACAATGCGTTAATTATATCATCTCACCAATTACTACAGGTGTGACGATGTATGGAAACAATTGTAGTGATTTAAAATAAAGAACGTTGTTTAATCCATTTCCTCTTATTCACCTCTCTTTATAAACTCTATAGATACAATGGAATTTCAGATGTATATCCAGTGACAGGAATATTTTCACTGTCTACTGACATTCAGTAGTCAATACCTGTGGACGAGCTTTGTATGAGCCTAACCACAAGGTTTTCATCCAAATTCTGTTCAACTACGCATGCACATATGTATGAATGTATATGCATGCATACGTGAATGAATTCCTATACATATACATGAGGGGTGTATTGTTGTGTGTGCGTGTGTATATGCCTGCATATGTGTATGCTTATATATATATATGTGTGCTTATATATGTAGAGGATACGTGTATGTGCATGTGTGTGTGCATGTGTGTGCATTAGTATGTGTGTGTCTGTATCTGCGCGCCTGTAAAATTCTTAATACGTCCTTCTATATATATACTGTCTATATTACTCTCACTTCGTAATTTGTAAATGTTTTTCTTCACACTCTGTGGGATCTTTTCTTGCGTTGAGAGTTTCGCATGTGAGAGTTTCGTATATCTGCGTCACTTCAAGCTATTGTGGAAGATTTTAAAAAATAGTAGTAGTAGCAGTAGTAGTAGTAGTAGTAGTAGTAGTAGTAGTAGTAGTAGTAGTAGTAGTAGTAGTAGTAGTAGTAGATTGATAGAATTGTTAGAGCGCTGGAATAAATGCGTTGCGGTATTTCCTCAACTCTTTATGTCCTAAGTTCAATTACGGGAATTGTGCCAAAATTTATAATTGTTGTCGTTGTTGTTGTTGTTGTTGTTGTTGTCGTCGTCGTCGTCATCTTCATCGTCCTTAAAAGGCGGCGGCAGCGGTAGCATTTCATGCGTCTTTATGAGTTCAAATTCTGCCGAGGTCGACTTTGCCTTTCATCCTTTCCAGGGTCTGAACACGAGGGTCGATGTAATCGAGATGTGCCTCCTCCAAAATTTCAGGTCTGGTATCTATTGTAATAAATGTTGTTGCTGTTGTTGTTGCTGCTGCTACTCTTGTTACTAGGCACAGACATGAGGACAATAATCATCATGTAAATGAGTAATTCTAAACAAAAGACAAGAAAGAAAACACTAAAATTTTCATTAGCTCCAGTTATTTAAATCCGTAATGCTATGATGAATAAGTGGTCCTTTGTCGTGTGTTGGCAGCTATAGCCATATTAATTAAAATCTGTTTCGAAATTGTTTGATGTTAGTCCTCAATATATATTCTAGATGTGTTGTGTATATTTATTGTAGCAATGGGTAGGTAATTTGATTTTAGGGGACAGTTTATGTGGCTAGTACAGTTGCAATTTCAGTTTATATGACTAGTCATTGATTTTTCTCCTTTTCCTGATGCTGGAGGAAACAAAGACGTAGACAAAGTTTTGAGTTTCCGAATAAAAGAGTTCAAGTGTGTTCTTTTTAAATATATTTGTATGAAAGTGTTTGATTACATATTGCAAAAGGCTCCTGTTATTTGCTTTGCAACTGTAGTAACAAAAGAGGGGTTATGCCAAATTTTTTCCCTTGTTTGCGATGTTAATATTTTTTATATATTTTATATTTCTCTTGTCGGTTTCAGTTTTTTCCAACGTATTGATATAATAATTTGCACTGCTTAAGATTATTTTTATTGGCCAAATGTTTGGAAAGACCGATTGATGTATTCGTAAGAATGTTATTTGTGATAGTCCTGTAGTTATTTTGATAAACACTGGATATAATTTAGTGTTTTATGAGTTTTATGATGGCAGTTATGCATAGTATTCTTCAAATTAAAAACATCAAGAAAATGTGCGGCTTATTTACTTTTAGGCGGTATTAGTTGAATAAAACACATAACCTTTTTCTTAATCTGTTGATTTGCTGCGGGTTGAGATTTTTTGTAATTAATAATCCATCGTCCTAATAAAATCCTCTTTCAATGTGCTGTAATTCAGTCTTTAAATTGGGAAGTAAATATAAGCCTACGTTTTCACTTAATGTTATTATACAATCGTAAAACTTATCAACATACCTACAATATATAATCATTCGCACATTGAATATCATTTTAATACGTCTGAAAATCCTTTCTGTGTACATCTTAATATAGACGAAACTAATGGGTGAACATTGATATTCAATTAATTAGATGCGTATTAACAGTATCTAGTCATGTAAAATGACTTTTCATCGGTCATTCTTTATTCTTTGCAAAGAATACAGAATGCTTGCTGGAAATTTTTTTCTATACTATTCTCTCTTTTCTTCATAAAATAATTACACAATGATATTGATTTCTTTGTATCTATTTTTAATAATTTAAGTATTTAATTTAGCGTTAATCTTCTCTGGCCACAGACAGTCTGTTTCGAAAATTCTGTTTCTCTATTGGTGAGATGTGCTCCAGAAAAGAAAGTACATAAATATATTTTCAAAGAATATTGAATGAAAGCGAATTTATATTGCGTAGACAAATCTATCCAAAGAAGTGAAGCCTATCATTTCGAGAGATAATGTTCATTAATGTGAGTTCTTGGTAGACAGCTGTCAAAAGGATTCAACATGAGTGACATCGCTTGCATAACGGAGTCTTACAAGCATCTTGTAAGTCCGACTAAGTCCCTGATTCTTGACTTCTTGAGTATTGCTTTGAATTTAGTGTTGAATTCCTGGGGGGGGGGGGGTGCTGGTTTACTGTATGAAGATAATAAATCGTAAGGAAATCTGCTCCAAAACATGCCTGTTCTTGAGATTGGTGCAAGTCTAAAGTCTTTGCATGATGTATGCAAACATCTTGTATGTGATGGAAAGCAAACTAATTGATCTGTAATTCTTGATGCTGACACTTGCCATTCTTCTAAACTATAACCACTCCTGCATTTTTCCTCACTTAGAACTTAGATGCTTAGGCGGTGATATTCGAGAGCAGTTGTGTGGGGACCTGGTTTAGAGCATTTCCATCTTCTGGAAGACACCGCCAGTCATGCTGACTTCACTAGGGTCTTACAATGACGTAGAGTCTTCAGTGACATCTTAAGTTTTACGAATAGAATGAGAAATGTTTCGTTTTTTGTTCTTTTTCATTTCTCGTATCGGTATTGTGAACACTTGATGTTAGATAGTGAACACCTTGGCCAGTATAATTTTTTCATTGTGAACTGTAGTCTTGTCTTCTTTATTTCTAAACGCTGCTGTTGTCCGGCATTTTTCGCGCTTATTTTTCCGAAGACCTCAAGAATTTGTTCCATGTTCTGAGCTGATTCATTGCATACCTGGTGACTACAAGACTTCAACACATTCAAGATGTTTTAGGCAGAGTGACATATCATTTCATTGTTTGTCTCTTTTTTAATAGCTCTCTTGTTCCAGCTGTTAGCGTATCTGTATTTTCATCCTTGTGTCTTCTGGTTGCCTGACAATATTGTCGAATGAGATAATTTCTGTAATACGTTATCGGTTCAAAAGTTCTACTTGAAATTCCGTTTGCTGATGGCGCAGCTTGTGTTGTTAGGGTCGTTCGATTATTTTCACTATTTTAAACATGGTGTTCAAGATCTCCCTGATAACATTGTGTGTATATGTGTATAGAATAAATTATAAACTAGCAGAAGCACTGGACTAAAACGGATTCACTGCCTATCTAGCTAGCCAAATTGTAAAATCTACGTAGATATACATATTTTTGGCTGTACTCTTCTGAAGATGAGCTTAACGCCCGAAATATATAAGAGTTTTTCAACTTTCATCTCTGCATTGTTAGAATCTTTCCTCATTTCAAGTATTATTCTATTTCTATATCACAATGCTTCAACGGATTACAACGCTCTTCATATGTGTGTGTGCGTGTGTGTGTCTGTAGATACACATATACATACGTACGTACATGTGTGTGTTTGTGCCCGTGTTTCCTTTTGTTTACAATGTTCAAAATATCAGTAGTATTGATGTTGTGTCACTTTATATATTATGACTTAGCCGTTCGTCAAGCATAGATTGGTAAAATAATATAGGACTGAAATATATATTGGTATCGATGCAACCGACTAAACCGTTGAAAGTAGTGCCCCAGTAAAATTGAATTCCAATGATTTGAAACCGAGAAAACATTATATGTGTGAATACGCACATACTTGTGCAAACAGATAGATAGATAGATAGATAGATAGATAGATAGATAGATAGATAGATAGATAGATAGATAGATAGATAGATAGATAGATAGATAGATAGATAGATAGATAGATAGATAGATAGATAGATAGATATTGATATTATCTTGTTTATTTCCATTTTCCTATGCACATAGAATATATTCATGTATACTTTATGTGGTCATAAATCTAAATATAGTTGTACGTATATATATTTTCTTTATGGTGATGAATTTTTTCAGATCCACAGAATACATCATTCTGTCACTTACAGCAAACGAAGCAGCAATAATTGTAGGAAGATTTAGTAATAAAGTTGAAATGTCAGAAAGAAAATGTAGAGTCAGTGGAAGTTGCTGGTAAGTACTGGTGAGATAAAGAAGGCGAAGTGGGGTGGACCGGTGGTATAAGGGGAAAATGAAGTGGATGGAAGTAATGAAGATGAAAAGTGGACGAGCGGAGCTGCTACAGTTGGGAGGTGAAATGATGAGTAAAATTATTATCACCTATCAAAGATTTGGAAAAAAAACTATACATAAGAAGGAAAGCAGTAAAAAAGCAACAGTGAAAGAAAGAAAGAAAGAAAGAAAGAAAGAAATAAAGAAACGAAACGAAAAGAAAAGAAACGAAGCGTAAGTAGAAGCGAAATGTCTAAAAGTGTAATTGTTATTTGAAGTGTTATTTGAAATATATTGTTAGTTTTACATATCTGTATGCAAGTTCTCCAGTTACGCTATCTGTGACTCGGATTCCCTTCTCTGCTGAGGTTGGTTCTCATCATAAGTTCTGCTTACGCTTTAGGAGATGAAATGGATTGGTATTGCAATGGAATTTGTTCTGCAAATTAAATTTTCTATAAAAGAAAAGAAAAAGCTAATGGACAAAAATGAAACTTATTGCAATTCGAGAGAAACTACTTATAAATGAAGAAATATTAATTAGAGTATATACCTAGTAAGTTATGTAGTAAAAAAGTTCTCTTCTCTGTTGTCAGATTATTTCAGGTTTGATCCTACTGTATGACAGCTTGGGCAAGTGTCGTCTCTCGTAGTCTTGATTCTATCCAAGTATCCAGGCATAATTTGGCAGATCGAAACTATATGTAAGCCGCTGATTCCCTGTGCCTGTTTATGGTGGTAGTTTTACACCTTGGCAGATCGAAACTGTGTGTAAGCCGCTCTGATTCACTGAGCCTGTTTATGGTGGTAGCTTTATACCCTCTGTTCCTTGAGCAACTTTGGTGTATTCCATTCTGTTGCAAGCGTCTAAAACTCCTTTACTCTTAATCTAAGCCAACTGATTACAGAAATATCTAATGATCTAGACGGTTACACACCTCTTAATTTTGTTGTTTTGGTTTTGTTTTTTAAATTTTTATTAATTTCGTTAAAGGAGGGGAGGGCAGATTCCAAAATGATATGTGTATACTTTTCCGGACCTTTAGGTAACAAGAATAACGATGAATTAGCTGCTACAAACCAGTCACCACAATCAATCAGAAGCAGAAATTGAATACAGACAAGATGGTAGAAGACAAAGACAAATCAAGGGGGAATATGCTGTGGTCTCTCTGACTGGAGACCATAACAAAAATATGACAACACAACTAAAGGGCAAATTGAACAAAGACAGTTAGTGGGAAGGGAGTTTGTGGCTAAATGGCAGCGAGATAGACATTTACTGGGTTCCTTCTTACAGGAGATCTTCGAGCAAAACAGCTGAAAAATTCAGGTATGAAGCCGAGGTCAGAAATAGTCGCGTAATAATGCCTCTTTGGTATGATTACACGTTCAACCACTTCTGTAAGGGTAATAACAGAGTACTACTGATATAGCTACTGCTGTTTCTGGTGTCCTTACTGCTGCTGTCGCCTTCTTCTTTCAATCAGAACTCAAACCATTAGCCACAAAGAATAATCTCTAATTCGAGCCTATTATAAGCTACTAAGAATGTGTGTGGAAGCTTGAAGACCCACCCACCACACGCGATAGACTGGCGGTTGCACGGGCGCGAAAGCTACGTTGTTATCCTCATTCCGTAAACGGTGGCTTTTAACGGATGGATTACTGAACCATCCTGGGGTACAGAGGATTCGCAATCTAGACTAGGGTCTGAAAGTTTACCACACCATAGTGGGTTACACTATGGTTCCTCTACTTTATGGCCGAAGTAGGAAGAAAGAGTGAAAGAAAGTTGTGGTGAAAGAGTACAGCGGGGTTCACCACCACCCCCGCCGGAGCCTCGTGGAACTTAAGTGATTTTGCCCAATAAACACTCACAATGTCCGTTCTGTTTTTGTTAAATCAGCTGCTGCTGTTTCTTCCTATTATTCTTGTTGTTCTTCTTCTTCTTCTGCTACTGCTGCTGCTGCTAGTGTTGTTGTTTTCCATAATAGCAGCGGCGCAATTATTCGGACTTTGAATTTTCAATGCTTGAAAAACGTTCTCCTCTTCCGAACGGAGGGTGAAGGGGAGGTATTCTGAAATTGGCTACACCTGTCTTTGAGAATCATTTCTATCTCTCCCTTCAGTTTGATGCCATATTTGTAAAAAGCAAAAATAAATTAAGTGTTTTTCAAAACAAAATTTGAAAATTTTTCCAACAAATTTCAGTCCTAGATAGGCTAAGACACAAAGGGACCAGCCAGCCCTATGCGTTCTGCTTGGCTTAAACAAATGTTACATAACAAAATTTCAGCAGCTAACAACTTTTGAATGTATAAACAAATGAACAAACTTACGATGAATAATTACAGAAAATAATATAATGGAAAAAGATGCTAACATAAAGTGCAAACGATATCTGTATATATAAAAGGATGTATGTGTGTGTTTACGTGTGTGTGTGTGTACGTAATTGTTATTTATGTACGTCCACAAATTAGCACACATGTCGATCAAATTTTAGGAGGACATTCGTCATGATCCTAGCTGTATTTTCGTCAACTTATTTTTACCAGAGGCACCAGCGAATAGCAGTACAAGTAAATTTTCAACCAAAACTTTTAACAAATTTCTAGTCGGAGAAATCACCATTGTTTACAAACAGGAATCAAGTCTCCTTCAAGCAACAAGTAAGTTTTTTTGTTAAGACTTTTGTTGTTTTTTTCCATCGAGGAAAAAAGTGTTTTGTTGATATATGGGCAGCACACACACACACACGAACAAGTATGCATACAAAAAATTTGTATGCAATAGGTGTACGTACGTACATGTGTGTATGTGTGTGTGTTGCCCATATATATATATATATATATATATATATATATATATATATATATATATATATAATTAAAGTCAAAATAAGGATGAAAAAATTGGATATTAATTTAATAACACCAATTCAAACACCAAGTGGCCTAGCGTATATAAGACTGGGATTCAGTAAATATTATTAATACAAAACTATGAGCGAATTCACTATGTGGACGCTCTTACGCTGGATATAGATCCGCAAAGGGAATCCATCACCAAAGAATTGTTCTCAAGAAATAATTCAACACACCAAGAACGTAAGCGAGCAGGACAAATGAAAAATACCGAAAATATAGATTAACTCTATACAATTGTTTCATCGTTAATAAAATATGTAATTTTACTTACATAAATATCTTCGATTCTTCAGTAGAGTACGTCAAAAATATAATTTGTTGAACTGCACGGCAAATATCAATATCAGGTTGGAGAGGGGCGAACAGTTTTTCACCCTTATTTTGACTTTAATTATAATATGTTCTCAAACCGGCAGTAAATTACTTATGCAGTATTTATATCCGGGAATTTAGCGCGCCAGAACGAGGGCATTTGAATGTAACTGTGAATATAATAGGCCGAACTGTTCGCCCCTCTCCAACCTGATGTTGCTATTTGCCGTGCAGTTCAACAAATTATATTTTTGACGTACTCTACTGAAGAATCGAAGATATTTATGTAAGTAAAATTACATAATTTATTAACGATGAAACAATTGTATAGAGTTAATCTATATTTTCGTTAGTTTTCATTTGTCCTGCTCGCTTACGTTCTTGGTGTGTTGAATTATTTCTTGAGAACAATTCTTTGGTGGTGGATTCCCTTTGCGGATCTATATCCAGCGTAATTTCAACAGATTTCGACCAAATTTGACGTCGATGTTACTTAGTTTGGTTTGAAAAGCCGGGTTATACTGCTAGTAACCAATACAATGAGACAAGTAACAACAGCATTTCCAACAAACAAGGCAGTTGCCAAGTCTGAGCCATTTACAGACACAGTCGCGTCAGCAGAATTGTCCAGATATAATTATCAAAGAGTCGGGTGAGAGCCTCTACATTGTAATAAACAACTCAGACCTTTCTGTTCAAAGCATGGCTAAAAGAAATTGAGATATAGACAAAGTATAAGGATCTTGAATCTGAAATAAGTACAATATGAGGAATGAAAACAGTGTAGATAATACTTGGAGTACTAAATATGATTTTCAAAGAAAAGAAACATAAACAAATCCGTAAAAACCGTATCAGGGACTCCCTCCTTCACTCTCATTCATTCCGTTTCTATAAAATAATACACACAGAACATACTCTGCACGATCAACGCCTCACGCTAAGTCACACAACACCAATCACACCACAACCACTAATAAAAAAAACACCACCAAACAAAATGACACAACACATATCATACATTTCTGTTCTATATTTAAAAGATGACGAATTATGTACATTATTTACATTTTTTACATCATTTACATACGATATTTGTCCTCAACTTGTTTGTTGTTAACACAACGTTTCGGCTGATATACCCTCCAGCCTTCTTCAGGTGTCTTGGGGAAATTTCGAACCTAGGTCCTCATTCCTACGGTATTTTTCGATGTTGTTGTTATTATTATTATTATTATATTATTATTATTATTATTATTATTATTCAGGTCACTGCTTAGAATCGAACTCGGAATCTTGGGGTAAGTAGCCCGCGCTCTTAACCACTACGCCACATGTCTAGATGGGCTAAGACACAAGTGAAAACGATATAACCAATACAATGAGACAAGTAACAACAGCATTTCCATCAAACAAGGCAATTGCCAAGTCTGAGTCATTTACAGACACAATCGCGTCAGCAGAATTGTCCAGATATAATTATCAAAGAGTAATTAAGCCCGCGCTCTTAACCACTACGCCATATTCTGTACAATAGATAAAATACTAAAATGACAATTGTAGCAAATCTCAAAGTCATGGAAACTGATTTAGTATTCAAATGCAAATCTACACCTTTATAAGGCAATGCTGTGCTCATCACAAGAACACTGAGGTGCAGCTGATGGTGCAGTAGAAGCGTGATAAGTTGTTTCAAATTTGAGCAACATTATTTGACTGGTAACTTTATGTTATCGACCCCTCGAAATGATGAAAAACAAGATCGGTTTTCATGGAATTTGAACTCAGAACGAAAAGAGCCGGAAGCATTTTGTCCAATGCACTAACGATTGTGCTAGCTCCCTGCCTTTGAAATAACAATAATAATAATAATAATAATAATAATAATAATAATAATAATAATAATAATAATAATGATGATGATACAAAAATAACAAGGTGTATAATCTCTAACGAATAGAAAGAGAAACCTATATAGAAAAAGTTACTTTGTACAATAAATTAAAGAGGCAAAAATTAATTTACATTTTCAAAAATCGCTAGTAATTATTTTAGCATGAGCTGCTTCAATTGCAATTGCTAATTAATTACTTTGGTAAGACATCTAATAATTATGAAAAATTCATGTAATCTATGGGATGATTAATTAATTTTTTTTTTTCGTATTTTATTTGTATATTTTTCCTTGTGGTTAAATAAATGTCTTTGAAGTAACAGCGGATAACATGTTTGGTTGATAAGTATTTTTTTGTCGATTTCAAAATAATCATTGGTGTGGAAACCAGAAAAGTATTAGAACCTTTGTTAGTTTTGAACCCTATTGTGATCGATGTTCTTTTCCATGTGACTTGACTAAATCAAGAAACGTGTGTCACAGACATCTTCCTCCTATATTATATTCTACCACAATACGCCACTCCAAAGTCTGCATATCGCTACCCACGATATGAAATTATTTTGTTTCTTATAAAAAGTATAGGTCTTTGGGAGACTGTTTCAAACAGAAATTTCATCAACTGCACTAAAGATTGACTACAAATGTTGGCACTAAGCCAGCAATTCCTTGTGCTCAACTGGTACGTATTTTATCGACCCGTAAAGGACGAAAGGCAAAGTCGAATTTGAACTCAGAACGTACAGACGGACGAAATGCCGCCAAGCATTTTGCCCAGCGTGCTAACGATTCGGCCAGCTCGAACTACACTAGATATTAGGAAGCTCTTTGACAGGATTCAGACTGAAAATTTCTTTGATATCCATCCCATATGAATAATCTTCCTTGTTACTGATGAATGTCGTAACGACCTTCTTTATAGGTCATTCCTTTTCATTCTATGATGCTAGTCTTACAGCGTTCCCAAAATCATTCATATCCAACGAAGCTCTGTCATTTTACTCATTCTTTTCTATAAATGACTCTGCTTTGTCATATGCAATTTTATCTCCTATTGCTATTTACCAGCTCATCTTACTCTGAAATACTTCTCAATACAAGACTGAACCTCAGTGAACCAAGTGCTGGTTTAACTCTTTGCATGTCCTGTGTATAACATGTAATATACACGACTTATTTCCCTGGCGTCCATGCTTCACATATGATACACATTCCAAATTTTTGTCAACTAGAGAATAACTTCCTTATGAAAGGAAAGTTTTATATTACTCAGAATGTATGAAACTAGAGATAACTAAAAGTCTTGAAACAAACATGGACGTTTAGGAGAACTCTATGAAAATGCTTTGGACAGGAACAGGATTGACAAATCCAAAATACAATATTTTATTTTCACCCTGAAAAATTATCCCTTTCTATATATACTTGAAAGAACAATTTCTACATGAAATTAATAATAAATAAAGGTAACTTGAGGTTTTCTTTAGAAACCCTGTGCTACCGTCATAGGTTCAAGCAGTCCTGATTTTGTTCTTAGATCCACAAAATTTGCAACTCAAATCTTTTTGTTAATATTATCTAAGAACCGATTCACATTGATGTTAATTATCATGCTGTTTGTTTGACGAATTTGTCAACTTCAATCTCTGAACCGAATTCTAAAGAGAGTAGTTCATAGTCCATAGTTCATACCGTACTTTTCTGATTACGCTAACACATTATCGACGTTCATCTTATCGAGCCACCATCTCCTACAGTTTGTCTCTTTCGGGGAGTTTATCTCTCTCTCTCTCTCTCTCTCTCTCTATATATATATATATATATATATATATATATATATATATATATATATAATAAATCTCTGAGCTAGGTATATACTTCACGATATATATATATATATGTATGTATATACATATATATATGTATATATATATATATATGTATATATATGTATATACATATATATATATATAATATATATATATATATATACATATATATATATATGTATATATATATATATATATATACATACATACATACATATATATATATATATATATATCTTTCTCACTCTCTCTCGCTCTCTCTCTCTCTCTCTTTCCCACTCCCCCTCTCTCACTTCGCCTACATTTGTTTCTTTTTTATTATGATTTCATCTTTTCAAAAACAATCATATTAACCTCAATTTGTTTCCTCAAACCGCAAATTCCATTACTTTTTAAGTGAACCACATAACGGAATTAGAGGAATACATATTTGTGTTGCTCATATACATACCACAAATCACTCTGAGGCATTTCTCTTAGGACATTTTTGTTTTACACGTACACGCGCGCGCGCATACACTCGCGCACACGCACACGCATACACACATATATACACATATATATACACACATATATGTGTGTATATTCCTCACTTCCTTTAACATATTTTCGTGCATTCCATATTTTAACTTAATTTTCCTTTTTGTTTCTTTTAATGCCTTTAGAACTTATTTTGTTCAAATTCTGTTGTTTGGTAAGTTTCACTATTAATTATCTTGTTTTTCTTGCTGTTTTTTTTCTTCTGTGTGTATGTGGTAAGCTGAGTTTTATAAAAGTGCGTTACTGTTAATTATAGCTCATAGTGATATTATTTCTCTTCTTCTCTTAGTAACGCTTCTTTGTCATGATTCTCTTGACTTGTTTACAACTTCGAGAATTTTTTTTTATTTACATCGTAAAAATCACGTGTTAATTCTTCTTGGCAAATTTTTACTTCTATTTATTTATTTCATTTTGGTCTACTACAAATATTGTACTCTTTTTATTTGTTCTGCAACTTCCTTTTTTACGATGTGGAACCATTACTAAGAGCTTTGATAAAACAGTAACATTTATTTTTTTTAATCAATTTTTTTTTTTTTTTTGCTAATATTTTCAAATGATTTCATGTTGCGAGATTAAAAACGTCACCAAGTCACATCTCGGCTCCTTTAGTTCTCACAAGAAATAGGAGAAAAATGCAATAAAAAAAATATAAAACTGCAGAATATGAGATAAACGATAGAATCGTTTGCGATGTTGTCAGACTAAATCAATTTGTACAGGGAAAATAAATGACATTTTGGGGGCATAATGTATGATGTTTTAATTGAGAGAAGTGGCAGACCGGAACTAATTAAATCTAAATTAGTGATAAGAGTGTTATATTCCCTTCTGGCCTCTAGAATCCAATTGAAATCCTAGTTACCAAAGAATTGTGATCATTAATCTTCGATAACATTATATTTTGTTTTTAGATTGCCATTAACGGATCTTTGTATTTATGGAATTTGGCAGATAAGCATTAAATCACAATTAAATTGACACATTTTGCAAATGAATCAATATTCCACGTGAATGGTCTTCTGTTTTTTCTTATTTTTTTTTTAAAGATTTTACTCTTAATCCACTGTGACTCAATGTATGGATATTTGCATACATAAATTTACTACAAGAAATTTTGCTTCATGAAAATAAACAAGCAGATGAATAATTAAATAAGTGAATCAATAAGTAAATAAATTAAATGACACGGATTCTATCATATCGCTTCGTATTTGTTTTACAGGAAATCGATCACCTTTAATTAAAATGTTCGCTTATTTTTACGCATATGTTTGATTTTTTCCGACTACAGTGACCTCTTTCAAAATAAGTTGAAAGACAAGCTTTCATAAACGACTTCAAAGTAAATAGAAAACCTAGTTTCGCTCACACCTTCTACCAATGATAGCGTCATTATATTCAATACTTAAATCTTATTTAGAATACCGATAAAATTTATGACTCTTCAAGTATCAATTTAAAATCCTTTATAAATTCTGTATCTAATTATTTTACCTGCTTCTACTTAAAAATGGAATTTTGCTTCTTCTCTAAAACTAGAAGCTATTTTAAGCTAGAAGTGATTTTTAAATTTTTAATTTCTTTTATTCTTAGAATTTACCAAAATTTGTAGAAAATTGGAAGTATGGGAAATATTATCAAGCAGAAATTTTACATTCAGACGATATTCACCCTTATACCATACTTCTTTTATTCACTTGCAAATACTTTTGGAAACAGGAATGTATTCCAAAAATCTTTCTTCCAAATTGTTGGTTACAAGAGATTAAAATTTTGAATCGTAATCGTGAAGTGTGTCTCCAACAAACCTGATTGAATTACACACGTTTGCGCGTGCAGTATATTTCTATATATATATGTGTGTTTGTGTGTGTGTGTGTGTGTGCGTGTGTGTGCGTGTGTGTGTAAAAAATGCATTAAGTACTACAAAACGTACACGTTGGACAGACACAGAAGGACCCTAATTCTTCATCAGTTATCGCCCAAAATACTAATACTCAGTTTCGTGCCTTTATTTAAATGATTTGAGATTTTTATTCTTCGTCTCATAAGGACTCTCCTTTCTTAGAGAAAAAGGCTTTAGTGCGTATTAGCTCTTTTCTCTGGGACAAATTTAATGCATATAACTTGCGTTATTAAAATAAACTCCTTGAGTTTCATGTCAATATTTTGCATAGGGAAACTTTTGACCCAGTTTATGTTTTAGGATCTCTTTTTGAGCCGATTTCCAGTTAAGAAGTTCGGGTTAGATAAGGTTTGAGTGCTTCCTGTGTGGTATAATCTTTAAATAGTTTTTGGACCATTGTTTGTTCTATTATATTGTCATATGAGAAAATCGTAGACAACACCTTAGACGATGGTTAAATTTCACGTTATAAGTGAAGCAGATGTTTAAGATGGTCGAGAATTGCAATTTGTTCCATGAATGTCTTTTTCGTGCGATCAAGTAGAGATTCTGTTCATCGTGTGACATTCTTGAGATAATGTTACCTTCTAGCCACTTGATGCTGGGTAAGTACATTTAATGAATTGATCTAGTTTCGTTTGTACTTCTTTTATTATTGTAAAGGCTTTCCTCAAATTTACCAACATAATTTGAAGCATCAGGTGAACGATATAGTGTATATATTATCACATCAAGTTGCTTTAATATGTAAAATAAAAATATCACAAACCGAGTTTGAATGTAATTACATAATTTAATGTGTGACATCTTCACGGATGTGCATGGCAACACCTCCATAACTTCTTTCTTCTCTGTCTGTACAAAGCACAACATACTTAGATATGCGTATCTCTGTACCACTTATGTTTGCACATACATGTATTTCAGTAAGAGCAGGAAAATGAGCATCACAGCTAGCGGAGTTATGAGCCGAAGCACCCATCGATATTCCCGGGACGGTATCGGCTAACGAAGTAGCAACGGGCTGTGAGCTTCCCCGGCATGCCGGGTGAGTAGAGGCGGACGAAGGTGGTCCCGGGAACGCGCGGACGACGGACAGGGGGATAACGACGTCGTTAGGACAGATACGAGCTGCAGATGCTGTCCCAGTGGCTGTCACAACGACAGCAACAACAGCAGTGTGACGGCAAGAAGTTCGAGCGTGCGAACGAACGAACCTGCTGCTACCGCTGGCCTACAACGCGTACAGGAGCGAGTTGATGCCGGTACGCGAAGCGGAGGGCGACGACGGCAGCGAAAGTGAGAGCACTCAGATGTTGATGAACGAGGAGAGAGTGGTGGCATATCGAGAACTCATTGACCGTGTAGAGTCTAGCAGCACGTACCCGCGTCGACGAACACGATACGGAAGAACACAACGAGAACGACACTTCCATTGAATCCTCGTCCGCTCTGCAAGACTCTAGTATTATGTCAGATCATGTGTGATGTCTTTCATGGGTGCTGCATGTAATATAGAATCCTGTACAATCTGTTGTCTGGTCGATTCGTCAGTGGCTAAACCGGCACCTTCACTTGACTAGCCTGGTGGGGAGTGTTGCTAGAACCTCAGCAGGACTAAAAGCAAGACCTGTCAAAAGGTCGGATATACCCAGGGTAGGTTCAACGACTACGTAGCAACGGCACAGATACTCAGAAATTTCGGGTTGGAGTCCGGCATGCTGAAAGACAACTGGGAGTCAGGTATCCTTCAGCTTATGTTAAAACATATCTCTTGGAAAGGATCAATGGCATAGCACATTTTGAGCATCTTTGCTTGCGCTTGAGGTCATCACACTCCTATATTCCTGACCCTGTAACCAATATTGACACTAAATATCTTGTCTTGACAAGATATTTAGTGCAAATAGCGTGAGTGTGTATGTGTGTATGCATTATATATATGTATATAACGCACACACATGCACGTAAGCATGTGTATGTGTGCGTGCGTGTGTGTGTGTATCATACAGTAGAATGACCCAGTCGCATACGCCATAAACATGATGTACTACAAATAAAATAGATAAACAACCGATAAAACATTTGTGATCTAAGAATTATGAGTGTTTTCGAATTTCTCTTTGTTAAGGAAAAAATTGTTATTTAAGAAAGTGTTGCCGTAGTTAGAATATTCAGTAAGATAAGGTATCCGTTGGCTAAACAAGTAGTACTGTATAATATTGAGAAAGGCTAACAGAAAGGGACAGTGGATAACACAATCAACCTATAATTGAATGTTTTAAAAACAAAAAAACTTTTCTCTATGCATCACATGGGCTTATTACTATACAGTAATTCATGATTTAAAATCTGGAGACGCCTGAAGATATCGCTCCTCGAAAAATATTCATGATAAAACGACTTGTAGTATATGAAAAACAACAACATATACATAAGGACAGAACTCAATTGTAATCAACAATTATTTCACATGATTCAAAGCAGGTTGCTTTATAAATAAATTCCTTGTTGGAATATAAAGCTACATGTTTATGTTTACAGCAATAATAACCATAGAAAGAAGTTGTGCTCACAGGGAATAAATAATCGCCAAGTTACTCGATTTTTGTGCAGATTTTTTTGTTTTATTTCTTACATTTAGCGAGTATATCGCTTTGAGCAATATTTTAGAGTTCTTCTCAAGGGATAAAATAGAAGTTACAATATTGAAGGAAAGAATATCTGTAATAAATGTATATAGCAATAATTTCTATCATTTATGTTAATAATCTAGTAATTTGTATGCAGCGAACGTTCTACGAACATATAAATATATATATATATATATATATATATATATATATATATGTGTGTGTGTGTGTGTGTATGTGTGTGTGTGTGTGTGTGTGTGTGTGTGTATTCGTTAGAGAAAACAATTTTTGCTTGTAAAGGTGTATGCAAATATGTTCTCTCTCATGAAGGATCACTCACGTGTATATACATACTTTTCGGAATATACTAACGTGCTCCCACATAAATACGCGCGCACACACTTACATACACACACACGCATCCATATATATGCCTGCATTCATTCATGCATACGCACATGGATTAAATACACACATCGATGTATGTATGTATATATAAAGTGATTAAAATCAAAATAATCAACAAAGATATCCAGAGGTAATGCAGTACGATCGTTTCATGCAATTCCATTTAATTGAACAATGCAATCATTACATCAAGTTAAAATGTAAAGCAATCTTCAGCTGCACAAAGACATAGAACTTAATTAAATTAGAACTTGTTGCTTATTTTGATTTTAATCACCTTATTTTGAAATTGTATGAATAATACCGTACTAAATTCTGGTGCCTCAACTTAAGTACCATATTCATCTGAATATATATATATATATATATATATATATATATATATATATATATATATATATATATATATATATATATATATATATATATATATATATATATATTGATAGAAATGGCAAGACAACAAAAGAATGAAAGAGACCTCGATATTATGTAAATAGAGGAATTTATCTGTAAATATAATATGTGACAATTATTCGGAAGCCACGATAAAACTCCGAGTTTCGGATGTCGGGGCGGAAACCCACGCCGGCATCTCTTCAGTTATCGGGCTATCGGAAAAAATGCTATGCAAATGGCCGTTAAAACAAAGGGAAATTACTGTGTGATTGACCGTTATTAAGACAAAAGAGCTATTAGAATGACTGCTAAGTAAGGGGAGGGAGTAAAGGTAAGGGAGTAAAAACGATCATAGTAATCGCGTAAGCGCACATTCCATGCATACACAGCGCGCCCGCACATCCACGTACATGCGCCTATATGTATATACTAGGCGGTGAGCTGGCAGAAACGTTAGCACGCCGGGCGAAACGCGTAGCCGTATTTCGTCCGCCGTTACGTTCTGAGTTCAAATTCTGCCGAGTTCGACTTTGCCTTTCATCCTTTTGGGGTCGATAAATAAAGTACCAGTTATGCACTGGGGTCGATGTAATCGACTTAATCCCTTTGTCTGTCCTTGTTTGTCCCCTCTATGTTTAGCCCTTTGTGGGCAGTAAAGAATTATATATGTATATACTCATCCACCCTCACTTGAAACACACACATGCTCACCAAAAAATATATACATTCGCCAAAAAATATATACATACCCGCATACATGCTCGCATACGCACACACGCGCACAAAAAAGGTTCATACACACGTCTATATACGCATATGCACAAAAAAAACAGGGCTAAAGGCAAAATACAGAAAAATGTATTTAAAGAAGTGTAAAAAATAAGCAATAAGAGTAAAACACGTCTATATACGCACATACTTGCATGCACGCATACATCTACACGCGCGCACAAAAAATTCCATATACACGTCTATATACGCACAGGAAAAATGCAGGGTGTAAGGTAGAATACAGAAAAATTGTGTAAAAAAAATATATGAGCAATAAAACTATAAACCAATATCTCTATAAATATGTAAAATATATATATATATAAAAATATATAAGAAATATAAGTAAAAAGTGTAGAGAGATAAAAAGCTTGTATATGGACACAATATAGAAAGCAAGTCCTATCTGTAATATCGGGGAGACTAAAAACGTAACAAATATTTAGCCACATATGGACATGATCCGACAAGTTTAGTTCTTGAATTTAGACACGTGGTGGTGTCTAAACTGCTTTTGCAGATGAGACATCTTTCCATATCATAAAGACCGCACTTTCCACTGCCGTTGGTGTCGGGCTTACACTTGGCTAAGATCTTCCAATGGATGTTGTAACTGACGTCTTTATCGTTTAAAGACACACACACACACACACACATCCATACATCCATATATATTTCTCTTTTCCTTATCCTGATCAACTCAAAAAGTATAAAACTTACAACAACAAAAGTATACATACTATTTTTTAAGGCGACGAGTTGGCAGAATCGTTAGCACACACAATAAAAATGCTTGGTAGTATTTCGTACGTCTTTACATTCCGAGTTTAAATTCCGACGCCTTTTATCCTTTCGGGTGTCTATAAAATATCTTGCAGTTATGCACTGAGGTCGATGTAATCGATTTACCCCCATCCCCGAAATTGCTGGCCTAGTTCCAAAATTTGAAACCATTTTTTTTGTTTTTGTTTTGTTTTTTTTTCAGCATCTTACACTGAATTTTTATGGGGGGTTTTTATGTGTTTCGATATATACCTCTTCTTTGTTTGAATTCAGTAATAAATTTTTCCTAACTCAGTTGTACAACCTCCACAATTTCTTCCAATTATTTCTTCCAGTTATCTCCCCTTACCGATTCTGCTGCCGGAGGTATTTCAATTCACAAGTCTTTCAATGATCAATAAGTTCTCTTGTCGTTAAGATAATATCCCTTTCAAAATTAGTCTTGTAACAGTGGCGGATGCATTATTCATTGAAAAGTTTTTATTAATCAATTTTCGTATCATATTGATTTCGTATTAAACAGGTAATTCCTTTTGTGATACTTTGCCATTTGTTTCAAATATTTGTTTATTTCTTTATAGTACGAACCTTTCAAATGAGCAAAGAAGTATGTCTGCTCTCTAAATGAATTTTTAGAGCAATAGGGTTGAGGGGAAAATACTAAACAGAAACATGTTTGGAGCAGTTTCTGATATATCTCAAATGTTCCATACTCAAATGTAAATATATAAGTATCACCCTCTTTTCTACTATCTCATACAACAATGAAATAACACGTCATCTTTCCATACATTACAGTTTGTATCTTACAGCTATACTTCTAAATTTAGATCTCTCGTGCTTATAGCGTGGTAAGTGTAATATTTTACTTTTCTGATCAATCTTGACATTTCTGCAATAAAAGATGACCGAATAAATATACAATAAAATTCGATCAATGACAGTGTAGAAAATACACGGCTTTATCTAATATATAATTTCTTTCGGCTGTCTCCAAACACCAAGTCGTTTGTATACTTTGTTGTTGTTGCTGTTGTTATTGTTGTTGTACTGCTACTGTTGTTGCTGTTCTTGCTTAGCCCCGGGTCAGCTCTGATTGAGCAGATCTATGGTTCAGTGATGTTCCATTGATAAACATCCACTCTTTTTGCAAAATCTAGGACTACATTTTCCAATAGACACTCTTGTTTTTAAGAGACTAAGACATAATTTGCGGAAAATTTGGTTACGATTTCTAGCATATCGAGCGGTCGTGGCGAGTTTCGTCGGCTCGTCTTTACGACATTGACCAAACGGTTAAAATTATCATCTGCTGATACCCAGTCACTGGAACTGTTGTTACTGTGTTACCCTAGATCACCCCTGATCAAACACCACAATTTACGTTACCCGGTTTAACACCACCACCGAGCATCTCGGGTGCTTTTAGTGGAACACATTTTGTTGCAAACATTTGGGCCAGGCCTTCAGTTTCAGAACACACTCCTCCCTCCCTTCCTTCTCCTCATCAGTTTTGAAGGTCTCGTAAGAAATCATGGTTACTGCCTTCTCTCTTGACAATAAAATAAATATGTTGTCGGCCAAACGACAAGGCCTCGACCGCTGGTCATTCTTCCCAGTTTCCGCCAAACCACACTGAACAGCGCGACATGCAGTAATGAACTGAATTGGAAATAGTGTAACAGACTGAGCACATTTCTCTGTCTGGGAAGCTTCTACACGATCGCTCGAGATGGCAGGAACTGCAGCTGTTGTCTTCGAAACGGTTAAATAGTCAAGATGAAGATAGTGACATTTCTAACGGCAACTATGATTGATATGTTGTTGCTGCTGCTGCTGTTGTTGTTTGTGCTGATGTCGTTCTTGCTATCATTGCTGCTACTGCTTTTCCTGTTGTTGCTGCTGTTTCTCCTGTTGTCACGTCTGAGATCAAACAGTTAGTGGACCCTCATGACCATTGTATCTTTTCTCTTTCAGAAACAGTGTGTCTGGGACTGAAATTTTCCGTCATTCCCTTTTTAAGGCAGTAAGGGTTATAATTTGAGTGACTCTATATTGTTCTATCTAGCCAGTGAGTGGCCACATAGATGTTGTCTCCACAAACGTAATAAGTTTGTGGTGCTCGTCTCTTGATGACGAGCGGGCAACGTCACACACAACTGTTCTTAGAATCATATATCCAATTCAACAATATAGAGTGACAGATCAACGAATTAGCTTTGGTCAACCATTTACCAAATGCACCTGATAGCTCTCCACTACGTTAGCTATCATTTAATTTAATTTGATAAGTCTTAGAAAACTGTGTGGGCATGGTGGAATCAATAGATCGCTGGAAAAATGTTTTGTAATATTATGTTATGACTCGGGGTCGGTAAAATAAAGTACCTCTCATCTGTGTGTGTGTGTGTGCGTGTGTGTGTGTGTGTGCGTGTGTGTGTGTGTGTGTGTGTGTGTGTGTGTGTGTGCGTGATTTTTCTTTAAGTAATTGAGAGTTCAAGCCGGTCGCTAACAAAGCGACCAGACCTTTAGAGTTAAGAGAGATCCCGGTGTTTGTATGTATGTATGTATGTATGTATGTATGTATGTATGTATGTATGTATGTATGTACGTACGTACGTATGTATGTATGTTTGTATGTATGTACGTATGTATGTATGTATGTATGTATGTATGTATGTATGTATGTATGTGCAGATTTGTATGTTTTATGTATGTATTCTCATGCATAGAGTTACATATCCAGACATGCTCATATATATTTAAATCATAAACTTCTGGAAAGTTTTACAGATTTTTGCAGGTCCAGTGATGGATTGGATCTGTAGTCTTGTAATTATCTTTCTCTTTTCTGGTTTTGAGAAGCCTAATTTCTTAGGACTCGTATTTAGGTAGTATGTTTCTTATCCCAGGGCCCCAATAATTATAGGTATAAACCTGAACTTGTGATCTGAGTAGAGTAATTGCAGATTTCTCAATAGTTCAGCATAAGTGTTCTCTTTTTCACTTATCTTCAGCTTTGATAACATCTACTGTGCAGCTAATTTCCACAACTGTGCTCAGTTTCTCTTCTCTATCCTAAATCATTATATCAGGTCTGTTGAGCTTACATTTTATTGAGGTCTTCACTGGTACATTCCAACAGTATTCATTTTCCTTATGAGTGGCAATGACTTCTACCATATTATGGGTTTTTATTTCTTTGTCCTCGGGATTATCCTTCCGACGGATTTCATTTATAGAGTGTCCTAGCTACAACGTCATGTCTCATCGTAGATAATACCGTGATGACATTTTCGGTCAACTGTTTATGATGTGGGTCATATCTTTAGTGTGAACTCCACAAAGTCTGCATCTGTTATCACATTTTACTGTTTTTCTTGCATCTCTATCCCTTTTGTGCATCAGGTACTTGGTTAATATTTCCTGTTCCTGGATTGCAAACGCATACCCTTCAAAGTAGGACGTAGTAATCCGGCTATTGGTCCATGATAAACTGCTTTGATGATTGATGTTACTATCATCACAGAGATTTCTGCTAACAAACCCATGCATAGTCTTCTGCTCATATAGGCTCATCCTTTAATCTGATGATACGTTGCGGCAGAATCGTGCAACTTCTTTTGGTATGTATTCTAGGTTATCAGACACAAGAGTGTTGCTCAAGGAGCTGCCTTCCAAGTCTTATGATGTTATCAGCCTCACGCATGCAAACTTGGTCAAGGGATACACTTCGACACTCGGTGGTTAAAAGATGTTGCCAAAGGGATATGATGCGACATTCAAAGGAATTTTGGATCGATTTTAAGCCTCTGGCGTCTTGTTTACGTTTTAGGTAGAGGCGCCCTACGTCGCTGTTTATGTGGAAATTATGTGTGCTTGTTAGTATTTTTCGAGTTTTCACATCAATGGCTCGGATCTCATCAAGCAGCTCAAATGTTGCTATGAGTACTGGCACTGCAAACACATTGTGGGCCACTGTTTTATTGAATGCAGAGAGTTCTGAGGTTCAAATTTTCTTTATTCGGCTGTAATATTCTTTAGTGATACGTGTTTTGTTACAGGTCCCATTGTAAGATATATTTTCATCCACCCCTAAATACCTGTGACATTCTTCGTCAGATACAGGAGAAACAGTCAAATTATTGATGGAGATGTTACTAGAATAGTTTATAGTCTTCCCCCTTTTCACAACCATATGTTGTTATATGGTTCTGAAAAGGGGGAAGATTATAAACTAGTCTAGTAACATTTCCATCAATGATTTGACTGTTTCCCCTGTATCTGACGAGGAATGTTTACATATAACAACATTTGTGGAGGCGCAATGGCCCAGTGGTTAGAGCAGCGGACTCGCGGTCGTAGGATCGCGGTTTCGATTCCCAGACCGGGCGTTGTAAGTGTTTATTGAGCGAAAACACCTAAAGCTCCAAGACGCTCCGGCAGTGGAGGAGTGATCCCTGCTGTACTCTTTCGCCACTACGTTCTCTCACTCTTTCTTCTGTTGGCCTGCTCGCTTAGCCAGCGAGGTGGTGTCATTTGAAGGCTAAAACAATGCGAAGCGCATTGTGACCAGCGATGTGTAGCAACATCTGATAGCCTGGTCGGTCACGGTGATAACAACATTTATCCTGATAAATCTCCAACCCTACATCCTTTGAGAATGTTGAAACTAGGTCAAGGCTCTTTTTCATTCCATGCATATTCTTTGCATAAAGTTTTAAGTCGTCCACATAGAAACAGTGTGTAATTTTGGTATTTCTGTTTCCTTGTGAACCTGTGAGATATCTTTCAGACTTCCTTTACATGAATGACAAGGGGTTTATAGAAAGTATAAACAACATCACAGAGAAGCTATCTCCTTTATGATATACCTTTACGATATTGTATTCTGTCGGTGATAATAGAGTCACTCTTTGTGTTTAATTTCAAGACGGTGGCCCACGATGAAGTCAAGTCAGCTATGGCTTTGACTATTATCACTAGAACTTTAGCAAATTGAAGGGCTTCTAGTATCCATGAATGGGGAACAGAGTCAAAAGCTTTCTTGTAATCTTGCCACATTGAAACTAGGTTCCTCCTATGCTCCTGCACCTCTAACATCACAGTTTTGTTTATTAGCAATTGCTCAGCACATCCCCAAACTCCCCTCTTCCCAGCTGCTTGTTCTGCTGCGATAATGTTATTGGTTTCACAATGGTCTTGGAGGAAGAAGTTTAAATATGCTGTATATATCTTATGCATTAAGTTCTGGCATGCAATTAACCAGTAGATTTTTGCCATGTGGGTGGTTCTGCATTTGGGGATCAATTTTGTCTCTGCCAGAGCCAGCCTAATGAAAGCTTGGTGGTACAGATTGATAAGGTATGGTCGGTAGAATGTTAGCTTCTTGTATCAACATTCAACAATCAAGTCTCTCCCAGGTGTTTTTCCATCCTGGATTTTCTGGATCACAGTTGCAATTGTTTCACCATCAATGTTGTATGTGTTGGATGTAACGCAAGAGCAATAACTTTTTTCGGATTTCTTCCAACCACAGAGCATCTTGATTAAATTCCTTCTCTTCGCTCCTGATTTTCCTCCAGGAGTCTATTTATTGCTCCTCCTCTCATTCTCATGTCTATGTATGTATGTACGTACGTACGTATGTACGAATTATGTAATGAGACGTGATGGTGGAGAGAAGCAGAGAGAATGGTATATTGCTGTTGCTGTTGTTGTTGTGTAACGGCAGATCAGCAAATTTTTGGAATCTTACAAATCCTGATTGTAATACTAGTAGATCAGATTCGGAGAATCCGCATCAATCTCTGCTAAGATCCCAGCTGAAAAGCGCACTAATCGGGACAGTCGAATGATTTTTTAGATACTAGGTATCTAGGATCACTCGATCAAATATATATCTTTTCTTTTCTAAGATGGTAGTCGGTGATTTGAGGAAGATTTGGCTGCTATTCCTAGTATTTTAGGAGGCTCAGTTATAGTAGGCGTCGATAACGATAACTAAGCAGAGAGGAGGATTATATATGATTGAGAGTAAGGATGACTAGGTAGGAAGGTTACAGTATAGAAGTAAGAAAATATATCAAGTGAACAAGAAGGAAGACAGTAGCATGATTAACTCAAGAGGAGATAAATTTAGATGGAGTTGAAACCGGTGGTGATATTCAGTTGTTCGATCAACTGAATTACCTGCAGATGAATTAATGTATAGACAAACAGCCAGACCGACAAACAGATAGAAGAGATGAATGGGTGGATGGATGGATGGATGGATGGATGGGCATATTGATAGATGGATTGACAGAAAGACAGTTAGACTCTAGGTAGGTAGATAGGTAGATAGGTAGGTAGGTAGGTAGGTAGGTAGGTAGGCAATCAGGCAGTCAGGCAGGCAGACAGACAGACAGACAGACACACAGACACACACACAGACAGACAGACAGACACAGACAGACAGACACACAGACAGACACACAGACACACACACAGACAGACAGACAGACACACAGACACACAGACAGACAGACAGATAGATAGATAGATAGATAGGCAGGCAGACAGACAGACAGACAGACAGACAGATAGATAGATAGATAGATAGATAGATAGATAGATAGATAGATAGATAGATAGATAGATAGATAGATAGATAGATAGATAGATAGATAGATAGATAGATAGATAGATAGATAGATAGATAGATAGATAGATAGATAGATAGATAGATAGATAGATAGATAGATAGAAAGATGTGTAAACAAAAGAGAGATATCAGTTGGAGAAGAAAAAAGAAAAAAGAAAAAAGACAAATAAATGTTGTTCGTTTAGATGATGCTAATCGATAAATCCCAGATGGAAGATTAAAGTATCACCCTGAATGTTTGCGGTTGTCACATAAAACATGATGTAAGACAATGCTGTAGAAGGGGAGGTGGTTTGAGGGGGTGTGCAGGCAATTTATTGGCACTGTTTTTCCTTTTGTCTGTGTCTGCTTGTTTATATATGTCTACATACGTGTGAGTGTATGTGGATTCGTGTAAGTAGGCTTTTAAATATATATGAGAATATATTTGTTTATGTGTTGTCGTGTGTGTCGGCGTATTATTTACTCGTGACTATATGTATGTGCCTGAGGATATAAATACGTTTGTGTATGAGTGTGCGATAACTGACGAGCAAACAGCACGTTCATGTCTTATGCGTGAATTTTCCGCCGGTTTCTTTATCGAGCTTCAGCTTAATTTTTCATGCATACATACGTATATACATACGTTCCATCCATGGATTATTTTTATTGTAATTTCTATATTTATCTTACGCTATATCGGCACAACCCGATACGATCCCATGAAACTGCTGTTGCAGGTTGGGAGCATTAGGCTGTCATATGCGTACTCAAAAACGTTTCCTGTAAACTAACTTAAACGATATATATATATATATATATACTAGCGTCTTCTTGCTGTCGGCACTAATGTTATTATTGAAGGCGCGAAATTTTGTTTGACCCTCTCGCCGATGACTGATGAGGATTTGGCGACCTTTTGTTTCTGTTTTCCGATTGTTTGTACATTTATTACGTTTTTTTTTAACTTTATATATATAAATGGGGAAAAAAACGCAATAGAGGGCATTAAGAGGTTCGGACAGATAGGCTACACAAAGGCGGACAAGAGAAACAATAATTAGAAGGACAGGCAAAAAAAGACGAGTCATTCTTGGTTTTCTTTCATCAGTCGAGTGTGTGTGTGTTTATCATATATATATATATATATATATGCTTTGTTTGTGTATTAGTTCATGTGTTTGTGTGAATATCTATACTAATGAGTGTAGTGTACAAGTATAAACGTATCTGTGTATGTGCGGTTAAATAGTTAAGTGTGTTTTTTGTTATTAATTTGTGGTTATTTCTGTATGTGTGTGGTGTGAGTGTGCATACATGCTTAGACAATTTTGTGTGTGAGTCTTACAGTTATTTAGCAGATTAATCATGGTGCTTACTAACATTCTCTTCTATGTATATTACCTTGTTGTTGTGGCAAAATATATAAGAAACGAAGCTAAGAAAAGTGAGACTAATATGTAACCAATGTGTAATTAATAAGAAGCCAACGTGTAATCAATCTGTTTTTCAAATGTAACCAATACGGTCCAGAAATCTCCAATATCGAATAATTTTTAAGTAAATTCAAATTTAGTTTTAATGAATTACTAGGAAGCATGAATATTAAAATTTTCGTTCTTTTAATTTTAGTCTGTTAAAGAATTTAAACATGTTTATACATCATATTATTCCTTATTACGACGGTGTTTTTTAAATGTCTTCTTGGATTGCTTCCAGCAGGTGATGGTCTACATCGATAAAAATCAGTCGATATAAAATTCAGAAAAATGGTAAATGTATCAAGCAGAGTAAAAAGTAAGCAACGTTTTGAAACATGAAATTCATCACAATATATTTCAACAATGCCGAAATTTTATTAATCAAAGTAAGTACCATTACAATCGACACATTTTTGCCAGCGAGTTACAAGTTTTCTTATTCCGGTAACATAAAAATCTTCTATTTCTGGAGCTGATGAACTCTTTCAACACACTTTCAGCATCGGCTTTATTTTTGAACTCATTCGCTCGCAGGAAACCATCAAGGTGCTTGAAAAAAGTGGTAGTCGGTAAGAGGAAGGTCTGGGGAATAAGCTGGGTGGGGAAGAACTTCGTAGCCAAGTTCCCTCAACTTCTGGAGTGTCATTAGTGGAACATGTGGTCGAGCATTGTCATGAATGATTGGCCCTCTTCTGTTGGCCAGTCTTGGACGGAGTAGCAGTTTTTCGTTCATTTTTGGCAAATTTCATGACAATATGTTTCTGCAGTAATGGTTTTTCAGGGTTTTAAGAAGTTATAGTGGATGAGTCCAGAAGTATACCACCAAGCAGTCTCCATAACCTTCTTTTTGAAGAGCACGGGTTTAGGGAAGGTTTTCGGTGCTTCATTTTGGTCCAACCACGGCAAAAAACGGTTTTTTTTTGTTTTTTTTTTTGTTTGTTTTTTTTGTTTTTTGTACAGAATCTACTTTTCATCGCAAGTTACAATACGGTTGAGAAATGGATCGGTTTGGTTACGGAGAAGAAGCGACGAACAAATCTGCGCATTTTCTGATTTTCGTTCAAATCGTATGGTACCCATTTGTCGACCATTTTTGATTTTCCGATCGCATGCAAATGATTGCAGGCAGTTTTGGGGGCTAACTTGAAGTTCTTTTGCCAGTTCTCGGGTGGTTTTACTTGGATCTTTCTTAATTTCGGTCTTTAATTGACCGTCCACTACGCTCACGATCTTAAAAGCTCAGGTCTCCACTGCGAAATCGTTTAAAACATCTTCGAGCTAACCACTCACTGGTCATTTCCTCGCCAGACGTTTCGTTGATATCGCGAGCAGTTTCAACTACTTTATGTCCTTTTTTGAAGTTGAATAACAAAATTGCTGGAATATCACGCTTTGATAGTTCTACTTCAGATGATTCTAACAACGGTGAAAAATATATCAATGTTAATTTATTAATGCATTTGCGCAAGTCTATGTCTGTATTATCAGACAACTGCAAAGAAATGTTTTTAAAAATTCAAAACTCTGCAAAAATCCGGTACAAATTCTTCATGATTCAAAACATTGCTTACTTTTTACTCAACCTGAGCATTGCTCTGGGAAGTATAAAATCTAATAACATAAAAGAAGTATGTAGACCGAAGAATTAGAACACGGAGAGGACGAACAAGGACAGACAAACGGATTAAGTCGATTATGTCGACCCCAGTACGTAACTGGTACTTATTTAATCGGCGGAATTTGAACTTAGAACGTAGCGGCAGAGGAAATACCTATTTCTTTACTACCAACAAGGGGCTAAACACAGAGGAGACAAACAAGGACAGACACACAGATTAAGTCGATTATATCGACCCCAGTGCGTAACTGGTACTTAATTTATCGACCCCGAAAGGATGAAAGACAAAGTCGACCTCGGCGGAATTTGAACTCAGAACGTAACGGCAGACGAAATACTGCTACGCATTTCACCCGGCGCGCTAACATTTCTGCCAGCTCGCCGCCTTTGTGTGTTTTTATTCTAACAATCAACTGGTTTTATGCTTGTTACTCACAAGATCACTACAAACTAAACAGTAACAAAGTACATTTCTTGTGCTTTTTTTTCTTTTTCATTTCTTTTTGTTTTGCTTTGGCGGAATTTTTTTCGGTTTTTTTTTTTATATATTACGGCAAAGACCCCTAACATTAAAAATTCTTTCATTAAAATAGTTTAAAATGATAGCGAAAATAAAAACGGCAAATATTTTCAAGCATAAGTACCAGCCACGAAAGTTAACTGATTTGGTGAAAAAAAAAATTAACAATTGATTTGTGCAAACCGACTCCATCCTAGTCTTACATTTTCTATGATAATGGAATATAAATATAAATAGAATATAAATTAAATAATTGTGCAGAGTAGGCATTGTTCAATACCATCACTATCAGGCTAAGGAAAGATACCAGCTAATAAAACTCAGAGGCTTAAGGCCAATGTATTGCGATTAAAGAAGAGTAGAACAGTCCCAGTGACATCGGCTCCCAGTAAACTCGTTAATTCTGATGCAAACGTTTGGTTTTGTCAGGGATACAGCTGGCAGCAGGACATGGTTCGTGCACCACTGTAATTACCTTTTTAATATTTTATGCTTCTTCTGCTTTGCCCAACAGTCGAATAAATGCCAGTGTTATTAATGGTTAAATTGTACATATGAATATCTAACATATCAAATTATACTGAATACTTAAGGCATGGGAACATGATTTTGCAGCAACAAGGAATAATGAAATTCAACATGCAGCTTCACCTTTGCCCGTCCCCAAAGCACGGGGATGAAGAAGTCGGCAGCCATGAACACGACCATATTCAACTTAACCTCACAATATCTCATTTCAACCTTTACAAAACCATTCAGTGGTCACACCCACTTCCTGGCTTTCATTGGTTCAAACACTGAACTAAAACATTCTTATTGTATAGTAAATTGTCAATTATTGTAGACTTTATAGTAAATATGGTTTTATTTATCCGTTTGTTTTGTGTTTGAACTTTGATTAGGTTTTATTGGGTTCTTTATATTTTTTATATGAGAACTGAATAAAGTATACACACATAATAAATGCCAGTTCTGAGTTCAAATGACACCTTGGTACCAGTCAGGAACTGGCGTCGATATAATCGACTAAGTCACTCCCCAAAGTTTCAGGCCTTGTGCCTATAGTAGAAAGGATTATCGTAACTGTAAATTATTTTATGGTATTTACAAATCTGCTTTACACGAGTGCATCTTTAATTAACACCATGACTCTTGCATAGCCTTTACACACACACACCGTCTTATCACTCTTGAAGTTAACTAATAGTTTCAATTAAGGATGCCGTTACGCTTCAAAAATTACTTCAAACGCCGAAAGAGAAAGGAATGAGTGAATGAGATTACAAACAATTTATGACACCAACGATTTCGTATCCGTATTCTTGCTTCACTCCAGTCTTCGTGTTCGAATCTTCCAACTTTCTAATTTCTACTCTAGCATATGTGATTTCGCTCCCACTTTTTAAAATCCTTTGTTTTACTTTCTCTCCCTCTCTCACTCTCATTCATGTTTTCTCTCTCTATCATTTCATTAATCCTGTTTTTCCGCTTCTCTTTTTCTCCCTCTCTCCCCACCTCCTCTCTCTCTTTCTCTCCCTCTCCTTCCACTATTATCAACACCAAACTGATCACAGGTCTTGAGACCACGTAATGGTTCCCTTTTTTATCTACAACAGATTCAGTTTAATTTCAGTGAATCTCCTTTTTCCCTGACTATATAATCCTCACTAAAATCAGATGAGAAAAGTCAAAATCGGTGGAATATAGAAAGAAATAGAGTGGAGGGAGCGAAAGAGAGAAACAACTGGATGATATTAATGAAATACTTATGCTGTAAAGGCATTGCTCTGTCTAATTGATCATTAGTAAATACTACGAGATTATAGGAAACGTAATTAATTAGGGGATTATTTAGTGTACGCCAGATCTCAAGAAGCTTAAAATTTGATCAAAGTTTTGGATAGTGATACAAGATGGAAAAGCTACTTTACGATTCGTTTACACAATACAAGGAAAGACACTCATTATGTGATACAGAAATGAACAAAAATAAATGAACAGATGTTATTATAGCATTCGTCGAGACTAATTATACTTTTCATGATAAAAATATAGAGTCTGTGTATTTTCTATACTGAAAAAGTTAATCCACCTATATAACCTGAAACAGACATCATTAGATTAACAATGCCTGAAGAATTGGCCAGAATATGGTATTATGAATCGTGTAAGTAACATCTAGAGCAGTCATTGGTAAACTGCAACCCGCAGGATTTTGTTAATGGCACACCAACGAGAAATTGCCTTGAATTTTTTTAGTTATGTGACAGGCCTGAATTTTTTTAGTAGGATGGTTTCATACGACCTGCTTCGCGAAAAATGTTGTCCATGCTTAATCTAGAGACTGTTGTTTTCTAATGTAGAATTTTCGGACATCTCTCTCCTTGATAACACAATAGCATCAGATATTCATCATGTGACAATCTTTAGATAAGAAACTTTATAAGTTAGTCATAGAATCAGTAATACAAAAATAAAGGTTAAGGATAACGCCAGAACAAAGGTACTAAAAGACTTTGGACAACTTGATTCCCAGATGTCATCATCTAAAACCGAACTGGGATAGTATTTGATAATTGGGGAAATTAGAGAGATTTTTTAAAAAATCAACTCTAAATCCTGCGTCTTTTAAACCCAGTGACACTGTACGGAGCGGAATGTTGCATGCTACTTTCTACTCTAGCACAAGGCCTGAAAATTTTAGAGGAGAATCTAATCGATTACATCGACCCCACTGCTCAATCCCGAAAGGATGAAAGGTAAAGTTGACCTCGACAGGATTTTAACTCAGAACGTAAAGAAGGACGAAATGCCACTAAATATTTTGTCCAGCGCGGCGTGGTAACGATTTTGCCAGCTTGCCGCTTTTAATGTTGAATAATAAACAAGTACAAGATGAGAAATATTCATTCTATGACTACCAGCTGCTACATTACATCAACAGTTGTGTAGCAATGACGGTTCGTTCTTGAAAAAAGTCACACTATACATAAAATCCCTTGGTTCGTACTACTGCAGGCGACTTCAACATAATGTACATAAGACATCTTAAAAGCCTCACTAACATAATGTAGACAAACTGAAAGATGTCGGACAAGGCTGGTTAATGCGGTGTAACACCGTGGTTGAGTGATTTTCAAAATGGAATAGAATAGAATTTGAGCAAATGAAAGGAAATATATTTTCAATAACAAGGTAATTCGAGTTGAACCAAAATTTACGCGAAGACAAAATCTGAACATCTATTTGATCGAAAATTACAACCGAACTTCTAATATATTGCCAGAGAGTATTGAATAACCAGAACAGTCTTTAATAAAAGTAGCAATAATGGTGATAATTAACAATAGATATAAATTGGCAGAAAACATTTATTTACTCCCACTTTCAATTAATGTTTTCTAGCCATTTATTTTTATAGTTAACTAGCAGTATCGCCCAGCGTTGCTCGGGTTTGTAAGGGAAATAACTATATAAGCATTTTTAGAGAGTTACTTCCCTTATAGATGCCAATTCGGGCTTTCTTAGCCATTTCTGTTTTGGTGTCTTCAAGCCATGAAGTCGTTGTTCTAAAAGAACGCTGGTCTCCTTGACAACGCTTTACGACGTTGATTTCCTTACACTCCCTTCCCCACAGCTTCACGAGGGAGGGAAGAAGGGGGAGAAGCAAACAGGTGCAGGTGTGACCATGGACGCCAACTCCGCCGCCATCGACACACGAAAAATTATGCATTAAAATGGAATAAAAAATGATGTTAAATTATTTTTTAAATCGTAGACTCATCGTAGACGCGTGCTAATACTCAGACGGGCTCGATATGAATCACGACTATAAGATACCCGAATTTGGTTAAACTGCACCGCAAAATGTGGGAGTAGTTAGGAATCTAAATCGAAGGGGACAGACACTCACACAACTACAGTTTTATATATATAGATTTAAGCACATACGAATTCAGTAAAGATCAAGGCCAGGCTGGGGAGTAATTAATGTTAATAATATGGACATTAATATAAGTTAATGCTAAGGCGGCGAGCTGGCTGAATCGTTAGCGCTCCTGGCACTCCGTCAGTTACAACGACGAGGGTTCCAGTTGATCCGATCAACGGAACAGCCTGCTCGTGAAAACAACGTGCAAGCGGCTGAGCACACCACAGACACGTGTGCCCTTAACGTAGTTCTCAGGAAGATTCAGTGTGACACAGAGTGTGACAAGGCTGACCGTTTAAAATACAAGAACTATTCACTGGAATAAAGTGAAATAAAGTGTCTTACTCAAGGACACAACGCGTCACCGGGAATTGGACTCAAGACCTTATGATCGTGAGCCTAATACCCTAACCACTAAACTACGCGCCTTCACCCATAATCGTTAGCACGCTGGGCAAAATGCTTAGCAGCACTTCGTCCATCATTATGTTCTGAGTTCAAATTCCGCCAAGGTCAACTTTGCCTTTCGCCCTTTTGGGGTCGATAAAATAAGTATTAGCTGAACACTGGGTTCAACGTGATCGACTTAACCCTCCCCCGAAATTACTGGTGTTGTACTAAAATTTGAAACCAATATACGTTATTGCTGCTCTAGAAGTACGAATAAGGCAGAAAACCTATATCAATATATATCATAAACATTATTTGATTTATCTAATTACTTATGTAATAAGTAATTAAATAAATCAAATTATGTAATAAAAGATAGCAGTATAAATTATAATAACCGTAGAAACTGTAATAATAATTATAATAACGGATGTTCATAAGAAATTAGAAAAAAAGAAACTATTATATCAAAAGATGTGTAAATAAAGCCACAAAAAAATATCGATAAGCATTTAGTCCAACGTGCAAACGCTTCAATCAGCTGGCCACATTATTTAGAAACACTTATATATCTCAAATGTAGGCACACTAGAAGAAAGCATGGCTATTCAAACCGAAGCCATAGAAGCAAGAATATTTTCAGAAATTACATTTCAGATAAGTCTTGCAGGTGTAACACTACAGTAAGCTGCGAATCAACAAGTTAAAGAAGGAGCCTCTACACACCTGTTCGACTTGTTACAAATAGCAGTCAAATTTTCTTTTATTGTTCACTACTAGCTTTAAAAACAAAATGACACATTGATATTTCGTTTTTGGATTTGGTTTGCAATATTCTTTATATGAGTTCGTGTGTTAAAGCATATTCTGTTGTGTCTGGGGAGAGTCATTTTCTTTTTGTGCCTTATAATGTAACACACTCACCGGTAAAATTTCCACTTTTTTTCTTATTTTTATTGACTATAGTCTTGACTATTGAAAAGGTTGCAAGACGCAACGAAAATTTTAGAAAAATAAAAATAAGAAAAAAGTGGTAATTTTACCGGTGAGTGTGTTACATTATATGGCACAAAAAGAAAATGAGTCTCACCAGACACAACAGAAGATATATTGATATATTGCCTGAAAATAAAATGAGAGAACTACAGGTAAAACTTCTTCAGTCATAAATCATGCGGACCAGCATCTGTATATAACAAGGTTAGATAGGGAGCTAAATACATTACTTTGAGTGTTGTGTGTTCAATTAAAATAAGGAGAAAGGTGTGATGCTAATAGTGATGAAGTATGGAAATATTAACTAAAATAGCAATCAAAATAATAAAATGCCTTCGAAGTTCATTAGAAACAACTACAATACTAAAAGAATAATCCCAGCGCGATCCTGAATAAAATTATTATATAGCGATCTGGAACCAGTTGTAATTCACTCCCAAAGATAAACTCTACCAATAGGCACTTGCATTGGAAAGAATATGATAATAATAAATAGTAATAATAATGCTTTCAACTATAGGTACAAGGCCAGCAATTTTAGTGGGAGGGGGGAGGGAGGGAGTCGATTACGTCGACCCACCAACTGTTACTTAGTTTATCAACTTCGAAAGGATGAAAGGCAAAGTCAAACTCGGTGGAATTTGAACTCAGAACGTTCATAAGAAATGCCACTGAACATTTTTTCTGGTGTGCTAGCGATTCCGCAAGTTCACCGCTTTAATAATAATTACTTCAAATTTTGCCACAAGAGCGACAATTTGGGGGAGGAGAAGAGTCGATTACATCGACCCCAGTGTTCAACAGGTACTTATTTTATCGACCCAGAAAGGATGAAAGACAAAGTCGACTACGGCGGAATTTGAACTCAGAACGTAGCGACGGGTGAAATACCGCTAAGCATTTCGTCCACAGTGCAAACGGTTTTGCCAACTCGCCGCCTTAATAGTAACAATATCCTTCCTACAACAGGCAGAAGACCTGAAATTTAGCGGGGAAGCGGATACTCCATTATGTCAACCCTGCCAAGCGCTCAATTGGTACTTACTTCATCGATACCGAATGGATGAAATGCAACGTCGACTTCAGTGAAATTTGAACTCGGAACGTAAATGCCGCTGAATAATAACCTAATACTTAAATTAGTTTGCTGCAAAAAAAGGGTTCATTTAACAAATTCTTTTTCTGATATTTCTCTAGAAATATCTTTTATCAAAATAGTTCACCATCCAATTGTAACCTTAGTACTCATTTGATTCATTGATTAGTTGTAGATCTTGGATCAACGCTTTTCCAAGTAAATCTACAGCATCAGACTTTGAATTATAAATAGTAATTTACAAGATTCGAAAAAAATCCGTAGTTCACTCCCTTGTTTGTTATTTCCCTTGTCTAGTAGTATTAAGAGTAGTCTCCCTTACATCAGCAAATACTAATTTTTTTTTACTGGATGCAGATAAGATTTTGTTCTTTAAATTTATGTGCAATAAATAAGTTATACTTCGATAATGCACTAAATATTTTTACTTTTTTTTTTATAACATTCTTAATAACATTATAGAAATATATTAGCTATTTTAAACATCGAATAGCCATGAAGATCCACCTGAGTAAAATAGGAATCAAAGGGAGAACCACAACATAGAAGATGGATTTTTTTTAATGTCAACGATGCATAAAAAACTCAGATACACGCACAGAGTATATATTTTCACAAGAGCAACTTTTGATCTTTTGCAATTGTTTTACTGATACAGTTATACTTGGGGTGGTCATATTTTGCCAATCAAACACACGCACTAATTGGCAAAATATGACCATCCTCCAAGTATAACAATATCTGTTTCAAAACATGACTTCACATCAAGAATCTTGTAAAACAAATACACAAACGTAATTTACTGATATTGCTGTGCTAATTTTCTGTTTTTTTATCTTGCTTTCCCAGTCTCCCCGGTTAGATTTGAACTAACAATTTTCAAGCCAATAAGCTGTGGAGTGCTGCGGCCTTCCTTCGGTAATCTATACTCCACCATCATCACTACAAGAACTGGAGACTATTTTAGCAGAAGAATCGACAAAAATTCGTTTGGAAACAATTCAAACTTTGTACGAGTCCATACCTTGTAGAATTCAAGCTGTAATTTCTGCCAAAGGCGGTCCTACCCCATATTAAAATAAATACGTTTGAAATTTTAAGGTGTTTCCATTATTTTGTCCAACTCCTGTATACATCTATCTAATCCACCTCTGTAATACTTCCTTTCAATCTCTTCTACATCATTCAATATGAAGTCCTCTCTCTCTCGCTTTTCTTTCGGGGGATGGGGGTCCCTTCCATATTCCTATAACATGATGGAAAGAGGGAAAATGGTACAGTAAAATGAGAGACGTGACTTAACTTTTATATTGATATAACGTTTCATCATCGTAACCATTTTACATCTGCTTTCCACACCGCCAAATTTTGGACAGGTCATCATAGCTTCAGTCATTTCTTATGAGAAGCTACTGCTCTTAAAAACTGATGCTCATACGTTATTTGAACTTGATTTCTACAGTTGATGCCCTTCCTAATGCCAACCACTTTACAGAGTGCACTTTAGTATTAGTCCAATGATTCTCATTGCACTATTAGTAAAGCTAAATAAATATTAGCAAGGAAGGACTAACGGAACCTTACAACCTTACACTTCCCCCGTCTGTTTTTCAATCACTTTACAGAATGTACTGAGTGTATTTCCATGGCACCAGCACCAGAGAGATAGCCTTGTTCCCCATTTACCTGTAGAGGTGAGTATGGTAGGTTCAGTCGGCATATACGAGGAGCTACCCAAAAGTAACTGGAAACGTGCTCTGTGGGACAAGCCCATTGTAGTTCAGGCTTCCACCGCTAGAAGCCACTTGATGCGACCCTCAGACATCAGTCTGCCGACCGGCGGCTGGGTTAGTCGTACTGTCACGGTGTGTGCCTTTGGTTTGTAGTACTTCACCCCTGTTCGTCGATTTCTACGATGATTGAAATGAAAGAACAGCGTGCTTCCATGAAATTCTGTTTTCAGCTAGGGAAAACGGTGGGCGAAACAGTTCTTATGCTTCAAACAGCTTACAAGGGCACTGCCATGAGCAAAACACAAGTTTATGAATGGTTTTCACGCTGTAGGAATAGTCACTTGTCACTTGAAGACCAACCTCTTTCGGGACGACCGTCGACCTCCCGAACGAATGAAAACATCACGAAAAATCATGAGCTGATCTTGGAGGACCGTCACCAAACAATTGACGAACTTGTTGATATGACTGGTGTGTCCTGGAGCTCCTCCCAACGAAATTTGAGCGAGGAATTGCAAATGAAAACAGTTACAGCAAAATTTATGCCTCACTTGCTCATGGAAGATCAAAAGCAGTCATGACTGAATGTGTCGTGAACTGAAAGAAGAGTTGGAAGTTGACCCGGACCTTTTTACGAAGGTCATCACTGGTAACAAAAGCTGATGCTATGGCTACGACACGGAAACGAAGTAGCAATCAAGTCAATGGAAGCATTCAATGACACCATGCCCCTAAAAAGTGTGTCAAGTGAAGTCCAATGTCAAGACGATGCTAATTTGTCAGGAATTGTCCACACAGTATTTGTTCCTCCTGGTCAAACTGTTAACCAGACATTTTACTTGGCAGTTCTGAAGCATTTGTGAGATGCAGTGAGACAGATGCATTAAAAGGCATCACTTTGCAAGAGGCCTAGGACTGCTTCAAACAGAGGAAAACACACATCTGGACTGATGCATTGCTTCAAATGAAGAATACTAAGAAAGCAATAAAAGTGTAAACATGTAAAGCTAAGTGAATAAAATGATATTGCAAAATTCCAGTTTCTTTTATGTACCCCCTCGTAGACTGAGGAGGGGAATAGGAGAGAGACTTTGTTTTAAATGTAAATTTAACAGTAAGAGAAGTAACAATATCAAAATCATTCAAGCTTCTGTAAATGCTCAAAATAGTGAAATTCAAGGGGTAGATAAGTTAGTGTGCCATGAAGAGAAGAGAAATTTGATGTTCCAGATTTATATTTTCATACAAAAGAGAGAAAAAAACTTAATTTCAAAATTAGTATATTTTATCTTCAGGCATAGGGCAGTCCCAAAATGGGATAACATGCAAAGGCAGCCCATGGTGTACAAACTCATCAAAACTCACAAACTTCACTATATATTTTTTGTCAACAAAGACCATCACTAATTTTCTCATACAGTTTTAAACTTGTTTGTAGATAGTTGTTTGGTTAATTGCTACAGAGTGTAGTACATTGTACTAGTGTGTAGTACAGGCTTTAAAAGAGACTGTACTACACACTAATATATATAATATAAAGAGGACGTTCATTAACATTGTCTTCAAACAAAATGCTTCAGTGACAACCCAGTCTGGTTTAATCTTGGTATGTAAATGATACTTATTTTATTGACTAGAATATTAAAGCTGACAGAAAAGGCATCCGAATTCTTGAAGAGTTAGAAAAGGAACTTAAATATCATAGTATGTAGTAGATATTTCTTTTCTATTAAACCACATTATCTTGTCATTAACATACACACATGCATGCACACACGCAACTAAAGAACTTTAGAGAAGTGGAGCATTAAATATAAACCAGACAATACATAATTTATTGTTGCTGACTATAATCAATAGAAGACCAAATCCACTCTATCTAAATACTCTAAGTGTAGGGTTGCAGGTTCAGTGCTCTACATCTTGTCTTGTTTTTATTACACTTTGTTTTGTGATTCAAGAATCATCTAAGTATAGATGACAACATCTATGATCAATTAAATAATTGGTGTTACCAAATAAGCTTTATAATAAACTTTAGATAACACCACAAAATCCCCACTAGTTTTCCCTTTAACTCTTCAATAGAACAATTCTTGTAATCCTTATAATTAAGATTCATTTGTATTTTCATTTGTCACACATTTTCAAACTATAACCAAGCCTTTCATCATCTACTTTACCCCTTCAATAGGGGTTTATGAACCACTTTAGTCTCCTTCTAATTGACAACTCACTCTAGTGCCAACTCCCAGTTTACAATGAGATTTGTTACTTCTTTCAGAGATAACTAAGGAAACTAGCTGTAATGCATCATGTTGTTGTATGTTGTTCAGTGTTACCATGTGCATGATTCAGTGTTACTCAAGACATAACCCACTTTTAGGAGCAGCATTTTTTATTCAATGTTTGGTCATGTCTTCAAGAAAATAACAAGACATATGTAGACTGAGTTTTTCCTTCAAATCCCATCTTCATGAGAGTTGATGGCTAACAAGTCTTCATTAAATTAATTGGAATTATGAAAAAGTACATATTCTTCTAAAAACTTGAAGAAAGCTGAAGACATTGTTAGTTGAGATATTATATAGAAAATAAGCAAAGTGACATTCTGTCAGAATTTTCTGGTCAACATGTAGCAGTCTTATATTTAACACATCACACTAGATCAATGTGAATGAGTCCTGCATCCACCACATCACACTTATTCAACATGTAGCAACCTCACATTCTCCACATCACACTAGTTCAACATGTAGCAATCTTACATTCCCTTTGTCACACTCGTTCAGCCTGTAGCAATTTCCCATTCACTACATCATATTTGGTCAATAATGAGTCTTACATTCAGCACATTACTCTTGTGTATTTTACAGCCAGTCAACTGAATAGTGGTGTCAATGAAAGACATAAAAGATAGAGATGAATAAAGTTAACAGGGTTCAATCAAAGACAAAGAATAATTTTTGTTGTTTTTCGTTTTGTTTTGGAGGGAAGGGAGTGTTATTGTTTTTTTTGTTTGTTCATTTATTATGTTGCTTTCAGTCCGTCTCATGCCTGCCTTTACTGCAACGCAATGCCAATGGCAAATATTTCAGTGAGCCACCTGATAAACAGAATGCAAGAGCTCCAGTTATAAACATGGTCAAGTAAGCCACTACTATAGTTATTATATACTGGGTTGAAATATGTTCACGACTTAAACCATTCAGGTATGTCTGAAAGAGAAACAAGAAACAATTTTATTCAAAAGTTTAAACACTATTTTAATGTAAATGACATAAGACACTCAAACACAAATTTGGGATAGAAAAGTTAAGTCTTCACTAATAAGAATTGACCACATATCTATTAGTTACTAGGTAACCAGTATCAATTATACTACAGAGCCTCTGCCATTCTTTCTTTTCAAATCATATACAATAATTGAAGTTTTAAGAAACAATGGTTTGATAGAATTATTAAGTGTCAGACAAAATGACCTGCAGCATTTATTCCATCTCTTTATATTTTCAGTTCAAATCCCATTGAGGTCAGCTTCATTTTGCGTAGTTCCAAAGTACCAATTTAAAATGATGAATATTTGTTCTAACTCTTTACAATGGTAATCTCCTGCAACATAGCTGGTGACAAACTGTATCAGATCTCACCATTCCCTTGAACAACTTCAAATACATGGAGAGGGGATACATGCTACATGGACAACCAAAAATGTTCCGTAAAAGACTTTGCCCAAGCCTGTTTCCTGAAGAGGAACTTTCCAGGAAGAGATACAAAATCAACTCTAACTGGCAGAGGCCTTAGAAACTGTTATTTTAACTTATAATTTGATCATATTCATAGATGTAGTTATTGCAAACATCAAACTGTAGTAAAATACCTCACTATGTTTCACATTAGTAGATGGATGAAAACATCGATAGAGGCATAAACAACAGTTGATAAGTAGGCCTAATATGCCATATATGGCTTTAAGGCTATCAGTTCTTGTTCTAAAGCAAAGAAACATGATAGTGATGGCCAGAAAATTACAGTTAATCATATCAATATTACAGACTGAAAAGGATGCTAACTATCAGAATGTGTAACATTAAACTGTATTGGTGGACAAAGGTCTGATGTCATCTTCCCTTTCCATTCAAAACCATCTGAGCTTTTCATTCAAAGGTCAATAAAATACTCCTTGTACTGGGAAGAGATACACACTGAGTAATGTATGATCAAACATACTAAGATGGCACTGGACAAGGTATTATATTACATGCTAGTAGATCATACTGGGATGAAGTACACATTATGTATTGTAAAGTATTGGTGTGTAGATAATGTGGTCAAAATCATTAAGGTGTTTCATTGTTTTTGTTCAAAATAACTTGTTAGAAAGGGCATGTTGGCATTAGGAAGGGCATCCAGCCGTAGAAACATTGCCAGATCAGACTGGGCCTGTTGCAGCCTTCTGGCTTCCCAGACCCCAGTTGCACCGTCCAACCCATGCCAGCATGGAAAGTGGATGCTAAACGATGATGATGATGATGTCTCAGTTCACCATGAGAGAATTACCTGACAGTGGATTGCCACCTTATTAAGGAGGAGATTTACTTATCCACTTAGCACTCTGAAAATGTTTTTGAAAAAACAATGACTCAGCTTTGACAGGTTCCTAAATATCATATTGTCACCATCACCATTTAACATTTGTATTCCTATAAGTTGGATGCTTCAACAGGATCCAACTAACCTGGGGGCTGCATTAGTTTCCAATGTTTCCTTTGATAAAGTTTCTACAGCTAGATGCCCTTTCTAATGTCAACCACTTAACAAAATATACTGGGTGCTTTTTTCAAGGCACCATCACTTGTCTGCTTAGTAAAGGTTTACACTTTCATAGAAACAACTTCTTTTAAAATGAATTAACAAAACTTCAAAAACTTCAACTAGGTAATAATTACCACTATAGAGTTTTAGTAACTTTGCATGTTGAGGAGAGAAAAGAAAACTGAGAGAAAAGAGATTTTTCAACTGAATTAATTACTACTACTTACAATGAATATAAGATATTAGTAGTGACATTAAAAACAATAAGGGACACTAGATATTACTTACCACAGAAGATGTGAGCATGTGGCTTAAGATTACAACAGCTACCCATATGTACTTCTTTTTATCCCAAGCAAAGAAACAGATGATGCCCCAGAAAGTGTGTAGGAACACAAATGACAATGTCAGGAAAGCTAAACAAAGAGAAACAAAAGAAAATCAGTTAAGCTTTATAAAACCACTGAAATTCAGTGAGATTAGTAGTTATTACACAAATTAGTGACTTTTAAAAACTTTTCAGCCTTGATTAGTTACTCATGTCACATTATCTTCTTGATCAAGGCAATGAAATCCAACATGTAAATTCTCTCTCTCTTTCGGAGAGGCACTGAGCAGCTATACGCACACATACACACACGGCAGTAACTTCTGCCTACTGAATTCAATCACAAAGCTCCGGTCGGCTCGGGGCTATAGCAGAAGACACCTACCCAAAGTGCTACGCAGTGGGACTGAACCCAAAACCATGTAGTTAGGAAGCAAGCTCCCTAACCACACAGCCATGCCCGCGTCTACTATATATATATATATAGTATATATAATTATATTGTAAAATTAATATGATTGGTACATAGTCTAATTCACATGAAATATCTCAGCAGGAGTCATTAGTTCAGTGGCTCTCAACCATTTTTTACCTATGGACCCCTTCAATTCCTAATTTACTGGGGGGTTGGGCTCATAACCATTCAATGTCTAAAAAATCTTATTGTATTTTTAGGATTAAATATTATTAGGAACTGTATGAAAAATTGTTTAAATATTTTGTATATTGTAAACATATAACCAGTTTATTGCACATAAATTTTAACAAAATTTGATATGGACCCCAAGGGCCATATGGGCACCTTTTGAAAAACTACTGCTTTAATTGGTAGGCTTAATATACAACCTGGTTTAACATCATCACCTGATTGTTGGGTACCTTTAGCAGAGGCAGTAGTTACTCTGTTCCAAACCTTTAGATTAAAATCCCAATTCACATAAGTACATCAATATCACTAATTGGTGAAAGCTGACTAATTTACAGAAAATAAAAGTAACTATATTTCATTATCTGTAAAATAATGAAGGAAAGACATTAGTACTCTTCATTTTTATACCAGTTTTTAAATAATGTAATGGGTTGAATAGGTTGCAACAGTTTCCACATTAGGTATTATACTAACATTTTTAAAGATCTAACTACTTCACTTCAGAGCTTCTTTGTTCTAGTACACTTTAATAACCTTTCTACAGGATGGCTGTCACACATTTCCATGCAATATACATTATCCATACATGTCCATAAAGCAATGCAGAATCTCTGTTTCACATATTCAACATCAAATCTCAGAACTTACAAAGAATTAGTATTTCTAATAAAAACAAATTTAAATCATTAAAAGTTAACAATGTCCAAACATGATGGAATGACACATCTGATAAAAAAAAATGGAAACAACTTATGACATCAAAATACACACTGTCAGCACTTACAAACAGAAAATTTATAAATTCATTATAAAAGCATAATAATTATTGTAAAATGCATAAAGCATTTCAGAGTCATCTAACAATGACTTGGGCCGGGATTACATGTTGAAACTGAAGTTGAAGAGCTGTTAAATATACTTTGAATTTAAAGTGAATTTAACAGCTTTGTTACTAAGTGGCTCTTCCATTTTATTGTTGTATAAAATATATTTTTGTATTGAAACATAAGAAATAAATCAAATAGAAAGAGAAAGTCAAACAACCAAATATTTATCATATTTATTTTCAGATTAGAAAATGTTTTACCTGAAGCAAGGAAAAAATAAGGTGAATCTCCATGAATGCCAACAGTACCAGGTCCTACCATGTCAGCTAATACATTAATAAGTGAGAAGGCACCACATATAATACCAAAGCCAAGTCCAGATACTGAAATATAAAAAATAGACTTAATATTGTAAACTAGTCAAAAATATAATTACTTCTAAAAATAACAAATAAGTGGTTATTAATGGTATGCAGGTTATTATACCTAACCTACTTTGTATTCATATCTCTATCCTCAATATACAGAACTCTGGCTAACCATGTTCTCAGCTTCTTCCTAGATACCATCTAAGTTTTTGATAGTGCTCCTTGCTACCCACCATTTTTTTCATTCTTTCCAAGTCTAGCTTTACTCATTCTATCATGCCACCCTGTGTTACCCACCAGCTGGCTGAGACAGTGCGCCATTCAAAGATCCCTCCTAATATTAACTACTATAATCATCATTTTTGTCCCCTCCTGTGACAACTGACAAATAACATGCACATGTCTTAAGTATGTTATTTCTCATCACAAAAAAGACTCCATTTACTAAACAACAAAAATATAAACATATTAACTTTGTCTAAGTTGTCATCATATTTTTCTAATTGGACTCAAAAATGAATCAATATCATTTTCATTCTAAACTTACTGTAAATAAAAAAAGAAAAAGCGAAATCATTTTCAGCCGTATCCACTAATAATCATATATAAGTATGATGGGCTCTCATCGATTTTGAAAAACAAGTGTTCCTACTGTTTGCTCAATGAAATTACCCACTCTGTTTTATAGTGTAGGTAGCTGAGTATTCCACAGACATTTGTACATGTAAAGTAATCCTCAGACAGACTCAGAACAATTCTCTTGTACAAAATTAATGCATCCATCCGAGCTAACACAATTTCTGTCAAGCCAATTTCAGTTACCAGGTTTGGGTAATTCTGAAGCTAGGTGCCACACAGTTGGACTAAACTAGGAACCATGTAATTTCAAAGCAAACTTCTTAACTATACAGCCATATTATCACCACCATCACTTTTATCCTATTCATTTTATACTGGCATGAGTTGGATGGATCCCTTCTGGCACTACGCCTCACCATGTGGTGCAGTCTTCCAGTATCTCCTTTCAGGTGTACAGTTTCTTGAAGTCAGCAACAATCACTTTGCATTTCTTCCTCAGTTTTCCTCTTCTATGGGACTCTGTTACTCAGATTCCCTGATACTTCTTTACTCAACTATTATCTTCCTGGCTACACACAATATCTGAGTCTTCTTATACCTAGTTTTTCTCTGATCTGTATTCCTTCATTCATGCACACTTAATATCACACATTCAACAGAGCATACTCACCCCATTCCTTTCCCAACTTCACACAACCTCCACATTCAATGCCTATATTTATAAGTAAAGGGCATCATACAATCTGTCCTTTATTTACAAAGAGAACTACTTTGTTGGTAATAACTTCCTAACTTTTTTTCCATGCCATTTGCATTCTGGTTACTATGCTTTTGGAACATACCCCTCTCCTGCTACTTATATCACCTGGGTAACACACTATCAACTACTTTTAGGGAACCTTCCAGGTATTTGAAAGAATTTATTTCACAAGTGTTCTTCCTGCAAACTACTCTTGTGCATCTACCTATGATCTCACTATACACCTTGTGCTTTCATACTTTAAATTTGATACATCACATGGAATTCTTACCAACTCCTTTTCTACATAATAAGTATAACCAAATTCCAAATAATAATGGAGTCCTGTCTTCTTTCATGCTAATTAAAACTTTAGTCTTTCCTAAGTTTACTGTGAGACCTTCTGCTTTAAATTCCTTCTCTAAATCTTCAGCCAATTCAATTAGTAGAATTATATTATCAGCATACTAGAGTTCTCAAAGAAAGTCAGTCTTAGAGAACTAAGACTAGTGTATGTCCTGTTCACCAAATATTTTCAGCACCTCAGCAACAGTCCCTGAGGGCCCAGCTGCTTCTCCTGCCTTCATATCTTTAAATACACACTCAATTACATAATTGTTAACTTCAACAGATGGTCCCTCTGTGGAGTCTGGTTCGGATGCCCCCACCTCTCTCTTTTTATGTATTCTCCACATTCAGCAACCTCTCATAGTAATATTTCCACATACTCTTTCACGCTTCAATGACAGTAAGTGCACTGCTATCATTCTATACACACATTTCTCCAACAGCATCTTGGTTCATGATGACACACTGCTTTACCTCACATTTCTGATCCTTTCCTTACAGAAATTGGAACACCTCTTATTTTAAGTTTCTCTCCATACTTTATATACCCGATACCGAGTGATCTGATATGTTCCTTACCATTTCTCTTTTCTTATAATCCTCCCAGTTCTGTCTCTTAGCTTTTATGGCTCTATCTACTGCACCATTCCACTATCATGTCACCTTCCAAGTAACTGAAATGGTCTGTGTTTTGCAGCAAGTTGTCTCATAGGAACTCCAAATGACTGTTATAAGTCAATATCTCAATCACTGTCTTGTTAGGCACATCCACTGGTATCTCTTTGGACCTGTGTCTGGTTGAGGGATCTTTCAACTTCCAAGCCTTCCTTTTTCAGGTTAATTTCTGCCCAAGAGTTTAGTTCTTCTGATGATGTCAATACTCACTAGTCTATGTTGAGTGGTACTTAGTATTCACAACCAATTGTCTGGCCTGCACATTTACCTAATTAGTAGGTGGGTGACCAAGAGACTACATGGTTTCCTGAAATTAGCTTTGCAAATGATGAGACCATTTGCATCACAGAACTCCAAGAGTCTTGACTTCTATTCAATCCTTGTACTATATACATAGACTTTATGTAGATTTGTATCTTTCATGATGCTGTCCAACCAGTTCATCCAAGTCATCAACTAGAATATGGAAATTGCAATCATTTGTAATCAAAATAATCAGCAAGATGACCTCATAGAAATGGTGCTTTGGTTCATCTGTCAGACCTCATTGTGATACATATGCAGAGATCACTGTTGCTGCTATGTTGTCTAAGATTAGTCTAAGCTTATTCATTCTATCACATACTCTACTTTAGTTACTTTATTTATGTATTTCTTAGCCAACAAAATTCCTACTCCACCCAGAAGAATTTGTGCCTGTGTTTCTGCTCATAAGGTATCTGACGAAGGCTTCCCACCCGTGGACATATTTACAAAGTAAGAAAACAGCACAGCTCCCATGACTTCAGGAAACATTTTTTCACGCTGAGAGTTGCTGAAGCGTGGAACAAACTGCCGGCATCGGTTGTTAGTTGTCAGAGCACTGCATCCTTCAAAACTTCCATGCTTCCTGAGATTCGCCAACACTACACTTGATTTTCTCCCCTCCATACACACACAAGCATGTTCACTTTCCAGACATTTCTACATTACTGCATGTACCTTATATGCACTTTCTGACAAGTTGTGGTGCACCTGAGCACTGTATACAATAATTTCATTATATTATATTATATATATTATTACCTCTATATACAGCACACAGCTACTTACATCTACTCTAACATCTCTACAATCTCTCCACACCTACCTTTCATTGAACCAATGTTGATGGTAGCAGCACTGAAATTTTGCACCTGACCAGAAGGGGAAAGTTTCCAGTGGTGAATGGATGGTTTGCTGTCCATTTTTTGGCATCTGAAAGGAGGAGAGTTGGTGCGATCGTTTGATGACAGTTGAGCTGTTCTTACAGATGACCTGACATTCCCACCACACCATCCCACTACCATACACAGCACAAGCATAGTGAATATCAGTCTTATATACATAGGGGTTTTGTTTTCATTGTATTTGTGACTATTATGATTTTAACAAAATTTAATTGACTTAAAGCCCTTCCTAACACCAACCACTGTCTAGCATGAACTGATGGCATTTTAGTATGTCCCCAGCATCAACAGTGTTGTCTGATAGAACTAAGTGTCTCTTCTATGCTGTATGGAGGTTTCTATTCAGAATTTTGCTCTCTTAGGCATAACTTCCACAGCAATTTTCAGAGTCCACATCTCTTTTTTATTCAGAGTTACTCCTCTTGTAGATGGTTGTCAGTTCTGCAGCTTGTGGCATTCCATGCCTCCTCTAAACAAAATTTCATTTAGAACAACAGCTCTCTTTGTAGGTCACATTCATAAGGCTGAGGAGTCACATGCTCAAGTTTGAACCACACAAGGGATCATGTAAAAGCTCCTTCACTGCCATATGTTGTCAGAATAGTTAGAGTTGATGGAAGTTGGTTATGATTGTTAAGATAGAGGATGAGGTCAAACAGGGCTACCAACATGCTGGTTAGCTGACATATTTAGCAGGCAAGGTAGCACATCTAGTTTAGATAGATAAAAAAAAAAATATTGGCTCAACTTTATTTAAATTCATGTCTCTGTGTTGCTATCCAAAATAGTAACTGTGATACCACCATTATTCTAATGAGCTAAGCAGAGTATTTAAAGAGACAAAAACCAACAAACAGATAAAAAGATTCATCTTTTTACACAACTTAAAGAAACACACACAGCAAAAAAACAGAGTAAATATGGAGTGAAACATCAGCTACAAATCAATAAATATGTATTGAATGAACTTTTCTTTCTCCAATTTGTATGTCAAACACATACATACATTGTGTACGTGTGTGTGTGTGTGTGTGTGTATATATATATCATCATCATCATCATCATCGTTTAACGTCTGCTTTCCATGCTAGCATGGGTTGGATGGTTCAACTGGGGTCTGGGGAGCCCGAAAGCTGCACCAGGCCAGTCAGATCTGGCAGTGTTTCTACAGCTGGATGCCCTTCCTAACACCAACCACTCTGAGAGTGTAGTGGGTGATTTTATGTGCCACCGACACAGGTGCCAGACGAGGCTGGCGAACGGCCACGCTTGGATGGTGTTTTTTATGTGCCACCGACACAGGTGCCAGACAAGGCAGGAAAACGACCACGATCGGATGGTGTTTGTTACGTGCCCACAGCACGGAGGCCAGTCGATGCGGTACTGGCTACGGCCACGTTCGGATGGTTTTCTTATGTGCCACCGGCACTGGTACCACAAAGATACAAATTCCATTGATGTTCATCTATTTTGATTTGGTTTGATTTTGGTTTGATTTTCACTTGCCTCAACAGGTCTTCACAAGTGTCACAAGAAGGAAGGTATGCATAGGTGGACTGACTACGTCCCAGGTAGGGGCCACGGGTTATGGCCTCACTAGTCTTGCCGGGTCTTCTCACGCACAGCATACTTCCATAGGTCTCGGTCTCTAGTCATTTCCGTGGTGAGACCTAAAGTTCGAAGGTCGTGCTTCACCACCTCGTCCCAGGTTTTCCTGGGCCTACCTCTTCCACAGGTTCCCTCAACTGCTAGGGTGTAGCACTTTTGCACACAACTATCTTCAGCCATTCTCGTCACATGACCATACCAGCACAGCCGTCTCTCTTGCACACCACAACAGATGCTTCTTAGGTTCAACTTTTCTCTCAAGGTACTTACACTCTGTCGATTATGAACACTGACATTACACATCCATCGGAGCATACTGGCTTCATTTCTTGCAAGCTTACGCATATCCTCAGCAGTCACGGCCCATGTTTCACTACCATGTAGCATGGCTGTACGTACACATGCATCATACAGTCTGCCTTTTACTCTGAGCGAGAGGCCTTTTGTTACCAGCAGGGGTAAGAGCTCTCTAAACTTTGCCCAGGCTATTCTTACTCTAGCCGTTACACTTTCAGCACACCCACCCCCGCTGCTGACTTGGTCACCTAGGTAGCGGAAGCTATCAACTACTTCTAGTTTGTCTCCCTGGAACGTGGTAGAAGTTGGTCTCTGCACATTTCCAGTGTTATTTGCTCCTAAGCATCTGCCACAGACAAAAACTATTTTCCTAGTTAGCCTTCCTTTGACATTGCTGCACCTCTTATGTGTCCATAGCTGACACTTGGTGCACCTTATAGAGTTTCTACCTACACCTTTTTTACAGATCGAGCAGGGCCATCTACCTGAAGTCGTTTGTGATTGGTCCACCTTCCTACTTATTAGGACTTTGGTTTTGGCTAGGTTGATTCTAAGGCCCTTCGATTCTAATCCATGTTTCCACACCTGAAACTTCTCCTCCAGTTCTGATAGTGACTCAGCAATTAGAGCAAGGTCATCAGCATAGAGGAGCTCCCAGGGGCATCCTGTCTTGAATTCCTCCGTTATTGCTTGGAGGACTATGATAAATAGGAGGGGAGTGAGGACTGAACCTTGGTGGACCCCAACCTCTACCCGGAATTCTTCACTGTACTCGTTGCCAACCCTCACCTATATATATGTATATTTATATATATATATATATATATATATCAGTAATAATTAAGATTCAGTTGAATTGGGTACTTAAGTTGAGGCACCAAGTCAGTCCAGTATTGTCTGCACACCTCAAAGTTAGGTGAATAGCAAAAAGAAGCAATGTAGTTATTTTAGTCTCTAGTACTGATGAAAAATTTGCTAAAAAATTATACTGGAGTATCCTGTATGTTGGAAATCTATATGATCACCCACACACATTCACAACAAACTATATGTAACATGGTCCAATGCCCTCACAGGCAGTAAACCTAGTACATGAATCATTCTACAAATTAATCACATACAGTATCTCACACAGTAATTTGTGATCAATATGTTTACAATGTACTAGTAACTATTTAAATTTCATCTAAATATTGACTACTCTAATGTAAGATTATGTATCTATAACATGACAAAAAATCAAAAAGGATTAGTGTATTAGTAAACCAAACATCTTACCATATGCCATGATGCTTTTATTAGTGATATCTTTGGGTCGTATATTAGCACTTCGACCTTGCTGACTGACTCGTTGAAGGCCTTCATCTGCTTTTCTGTTCAATGATAAATTTAAAACAAATCATAGAAAGGAAATATAACTGAACAATACACAGACTATTTTTCACTCTTTTTCTTTTTTTATGAAACTTTACATTCATTTTGTTTATTTTAGAAAGACAAATTTATATATTTATACAACTTGATATTTTTTCATTGCTTAGTCAAGAGAAAGGAGCAGTATCAATAAGCATTGCAGACCTATTGAGATTTATGAAATTGATGCAGATATTTGATGTTCATCTTGAACACCTATAAGCAGATATTTAAAACAACTTCCAAATTGGATCATTAATTTATTTTGTGGTGGAAGTTTTTCTACAGTTAACAAATTTCAGTTGCGATTTTAAGTTGAATATGAAGACTTTAATAGAGGCAGTTTAGGAATGCTCAGGTAGCATAAAACAAAGGCCAGTCAGTCTTAAACAGCTTCTTATTAAAATTAAGTGAATTTGCACAAGTTGGATTTTCATGCAAATAAATAAATTTTTTTTTTGAAATGTCTGCTGTATTATTGTTTTTGAAACAGTTTCCAATTCATAATACCAACCACTTCAATTAAAATGTGATGAGCTAACAATGTCACTCAACTAGTGAGGAATAGCAGCCAAATTCTACCATATTAAAGAAAAAAAAGAGACATTGTATTATATAATTCTAAATACATTATGGTTGAAAAAAAATAACATATGGGTGGTCACAGCAGGAATGTTTTTGATTATAATTTTATTCAATCAGAGATGGCTTAACCCTTTCACCTTCAGATTCCTCTATCAAATGTAATGCTTATTTATTCACATTGCTTTAAATTTAAACGTACATTATCTTCAAGATTTTCCTAATGGGATTGCTTATTTGTAGAAAAACATTGTAGGGTAAGTGTGAGAGGCTGGATCTGACCAGTTTGAATGCTAAAGTGCTTGAGTATATCAACAGCATCTGCTAAAATGTGAAAATAGTAGTCATTCTCTGCTAAGATCTCTGTCTTCAAAATACAAAGCAACTATCAAATTTTGACTAAAACATTACTCATTCAAACATCATATCTTGCAAACTGAAGAAAACAGTTCCTTACCGTAACATTTTATAGAAGAGATACCGAAAGAGTTCTTGGATTAGTACAGAAAAGACCAATCCAGTTATTAAAGACTCTCGCAGTTTGTTGGCACCACTCATAATTTCTTTTGCCGCAAACCAAAGGATCGATGAAAAGAGAAGTGAAAGCAGCCAGAAGAAGCCACTGTGGAAACAAACAGAAGAACTATATTACATTTTGTAAACGAATAATATAGATAATTAATGACTGTCTAATGTAGACATTAGACAAAATACTTTTACGACAGAACCAACCAAATATTGAATTTCCAACAAGCCTGTGTCTATTATATCACCATCATCATTACGCAGTCAGTATCATCATCATCATAGATATACTTATTACTATCATAACCAACATCAAAATTATCAATGTCCCAATCATCATCAACGCCACCATAAACAACAGCATCATGGTAGAGTCATTTTAACCATCAAAAACACATACACTGTTGTATATTCACTTTATTTTGAAATATATATAATCATTAGTAATGACAGTCTTTTGTCAAAGATCTACTTCACTATAGTTCTTAAAAGTTGTAGAAATGTTCTTACAGGCAGTTTAAGATTTCTTTATTGGTTAAGGTACACGCATGTAGCAGAGAAAAGAATGAATGTGTTGTCTATGTCCATCTGAATGGCATTAACAGAGAAATTTAATGAGTACTGATTAAAAATCAGAACCAGGCTGGACACTAAATTCATAAGGAAGCCCATTCTACAATGAATGTTTATGGTGACAATTTCATACAGAAGAATGATCACAATAATATAATATATATTAGGATGATGGCATAGCAGAATCAGAAAGAAGTTGGACAAAATGATTTGTAGTGTGTAGTGCCCTTTACAATCTGAGTTCAAATCTAATAAAAGTCAACTTTAGATTTCATCCCTCTAGGGTCAATAAAATAAAATATCAGTGAAGTACAGATGATAGGGGATGTGATATAATTACACTGGTACCCTTCCTGACAAAATATGTCTAGCCTTATACCAATGTTAGAAATCAATGTTATACCAAAAAATTGTATAAATGGAGTAAGAAGGATTCACTCACCTAGCAATCAAAACAATAACCCTTAAGGGATCAGGGGCAATTGTAAAGATAAACATTGCCAAAGGAGGTCCAAAAGCAATGAATGTGCAACCAAAGAATTCCATCATCGTCATGTTGGCAGATTTTGGTCTAGAGATCTGTATAGAAAAGGTAGCTTTTTTGCCAGTAGCAGCAACACAGGAGTTTGAGTGTAAATTAACAATGGAGGCACAGGTGCGGGTTTCAGCAGGAACAGTTAGCTGTAATATAAAATTAAATAGAATGAGAAAGGTTTGAAACAGTGAATGGAGATGCAGAGAGATATTAAGACATGAATGACGAACAAATAATGGTCAACTGACACTTGGAGGTACTAGACAAATGTGAAACCGATTTTGTTTCTAAATCATTGAATGGGAGGCCAAAGGAAAGGCAAGAAGGATTTATAATTAGGCCTCAGTTAACCTTAAACTAGTACCACCAACCAGATTTTGTACATAACAACCTAGTAAGGGAGCTCTATGTGATAACTCAAATTGCTAGAAATAGTACCTAAATGACTCTCAAGTCACAGTCTGCTGTCTTTAAAAGACAAAAGAATTGAAACCAAGACTGAGAAAATAAGGAAGGTTACAGCCAGAATGCCTCTGATTATATGTCTGCATGATCAGAGTTTACCTGGTGCTAAACAACAAGGACAACCAGACAAATTTTGAAATCAAGTAAATATATATAATCTCAAGAACTCAAGAAGAATTGTAAAAGATATGTGTTAGCAGGAGTCTATACAATATAAAAAAAAAAACAAAAGAAAAAAAAGAGCAAAAATTATGTTAGTATGCCATGAGAAATGAATAGATTTGACATTTCATATAGAAAAGTCTTCATTAGAGAAGAATTCTCATAAGAAGGGCATCTATTCAGAACATTAAATATTTCTGTCTTCTCAGAGAACACTCACTAACATAGTTTATACCTTTGCTTTTATAGTTAAGCAGCTGGTGGACTTGCTCTCTTATGAGGCTAACTCAGAAATTTCAATGTACCATATTTGATGGCATAAAAGACACAAAAGCATATTAGATACATCCTAATTTCAGGAAAAAAGTTTTTGTGCACATAGAAGACCCAGAGTAATTTTTTTTTTGAGACATTTTAGGGGGAAAAAGTGCATCTTACATGTCATCAAATACTGTAAGTCATTCATCTTATTCAACTCTCTCAAAGAATTCTCGTCTTTTGTTTGTTTGTCTACTTTTTTTTTTTGCTTAAATTGATTATTAGCTTAAATTGATTCCAAGATCTTCAAGACTGTCCTTTGAAAGGAAGATGAATGTATGGGGTGATATCAAAAGGTTCCCGGACTAGTTATGTTTAGTAAAAAAAAATAACTCATTTCCCTAAGTTTTAACATCATCTCCTTCGAAATAGTCACCTTGTGCAGCAATACACCAGTTCCAGTGTTCCTGTCACAGTTGGAATCTGGCCTGGAATTCATGTTCCTTAAGTTAGTCAAGGACCTTCTGCAATTCGCTTTGAATCTTGACAACAGTGCTAAAATGGCAACCTTTGGGCTGTATTTTCATCTTGGGGAAGTGATGGAAGTCCACAAGTGCTAAATCTGGCAAATAGGGTAGGTGTAGAAGCAATACCACAAATAAGAAAAGCTTGATGAAGAATCAAATTCTTCACACTCCACAGATCCAGTCACTTTCGCTAAGTGTCCTTCCTCAAATGCTTCAAAATGTCACTGATTGTCCTCTGACGATCCTCATGCACAAGCTGATGAATTTTCTCCATATTTCTAGGTGTGACACTCATGGCAGGTCTTCCAGATCGCTCATAGTCTTCCAGGGACTTCTTTTGCTTATGACGCGCCTGCACCACTTGAAACATTGCATATGACCCATTGCCTCATCACTGCCAAAACCTGCTCAATGTCTCTGTAGCAAACTTCCCAAGTTTAACGCAAAGTTTCACATAGGCTCTTTGTTCCTATCCCTGACAAAATCACAGACTGCAGCATACACGTGATCACAAAAAACACAAATTTCACAACTTGCAAAGTAAACATAGTGATGTCGCTCAACACACTGCTAGCTCTCACTGCACACACAACCCTGTGCTGTCATCTGTTGGTGCACTACAGAACCTGTCCGAGAGACTTGTTGATACCACCTCATATCCTCAAACTAGAGAACTGGCTCAAATTCTTGTCACAAAGTGAAACTCATTAAAAAGCACCTGAATCTACTCTTTTTATTTCTCTACTTATATCACAATTGTTGAACAGTAGTGTAATTCTTACAAGTTTCCAAAGGACTAAATCACCAGATTATTGTATTCAGGGAATATTAATAACTCAATACAGAACAAATATCACACATAGCTCCACATACAATTAGTTCCAAGAAAAGAAAGCAGGCCTAGAGAACTGGAGCAAACAAAGTAATTCAGCCACTGTAATTGTATCAGATACACGCACACAACAACAACAGCAACATATCACACCACTTAAACTATGCAAACAGAGAACAGCGAAAGTAAAACATAAAATACAGTCAACAAGGAATTTATTGGAAATATGAGGCAAAGTTAAAGAATATGAGTCACCTGCTATGGAATATTGCTCACCATTAGGTGAGATCAGAAAATAGTGAATCATCATTAAACAAGATCATAAAATAGTGAATCACCAATAGATTAGACTGTGGAACAGAGAATATGACAACGAATGCTATAAGGATTGACTGTAAGTTGATGAAAGTAATTCTACCTAATTGCTTGACCTGCAAGAAATAGCAGCCAAATTTTTATCATATCACATCCTATATATAAAAGATGAACATATTGGATAATATCATCCTAGATGTGCTGTATCTAGAAAGAACAAGCCAGGATGGTCACAGGTGATACGTCATTGATCATAAATCCTGCTTGAAGCTAACTTGGGTTGAAATAATGATAATATGGATTGACTGACTGACAAATAGATGGCAATAGAAAAGTATGTACAAACAGAAATGTGTGCATGTGTGTGTGAATACACAAACACACACCCGGAAACTTGCCTATTTTCCCAACCAAAGGACAGCAACAAAGCAATCATCATGATGGACTCAGCTGATAACTGGATCAAGCCTACATGGCACAAATGAATTGCTTGACCATTGGAATGCATTTCTTCCATGGAAAGCAAAAGAGCAGATATTCCAATTTAATAAGATGAAAACTTGAGTAATACATGACAGGCAAGCAAAAAACTGAAGGTGATATATATTTGCCACTTCTATCAAACTTTTCAGGAACAGTAAGCATTCAGTTCATTTCTCGGTGAGACTGGCCACTCTGCTCTCCTTTTCACCTTAAGGTCTTGGAATCAGAATCCAAACAACTTAACTGATCCATCATTCCAGCACTCCACAATACTTACCAGAATGATGGAGCAGTTTCTCAGCATGCCTCTCAGTTTGCTGGGCTGCAAACCCTTCAACATCTGAGGAAAATTTAGCTCTTGTTACCAGCTAACATGCTTTTAAGATGGTGCTAACCACCTCAGCCACCATGGTGAACAACACTATTAGAGAGAATAATAGGGCCATTTAGTTTGACCATCAAACAGATGCTGCTCAAAGTTCCACTTTTTGAAGGACTGAAACTGGGAAGAGCTGCTAAGTAACAATGGTCAACCCCACTACAAACTTTTAAATGATCCAAACTAATCAAAACCTCACCAAAGCTAGGTTTGTTACCCACATTCTATATGACATCATATGAGGTGGAGGGTAGTGTAGATAGATCTGCTTTAGTTTCAACTTCTGCAAGCACCAACTTCATTGCAAGCCCTTTGGCTAGAATCTTAACCATTTTGTTACCATATTTCTGTTGAGATACTTTGTGTTTCTTCCAATTAATGTTAAATATAACAAAGAATTTAGTAAAATAACTTGGTTATCATTAAGCTAATGTTAGCTACATAAATTGTGACAAAGGTTTGGTGGAAGATTTTAATTCACCAAACCTTTGTCACAATTTATGTTCCTAACATTAGCTTAATGAAAACAAGACATTTGTACTTCAGAGTCAGAGGCGGTTTCAGGCAGGTTGGTATCAAAAAGGTTAAACTATGCGTTCAGCAGAGATATGGGCCAGAAATTATCAAAAGTGTCCTCCTTTTCCACTTACTTCCTTAGTAATGCTACCACAACTCAGCTCACAGAACTGGGAACTCTCTCATTATACTGCAGATGTTAGTTTGGCATGTAAATGTAAAGTTTGTAGGGTAGAACATCCAAGACAGCTCACACAAACACTTACTGCTGACCATATCTCAGGTTCTGTTATCTGCTTTTTGCAGTGCTTCATGTTTTCTGCCAGGAGCTGCAGCAAACTACCAAAGTAGACTCCAAAGTCTATTACTGTCTCTAGTCCGCCAACATCATCACTTGCATTGAACAGTTAAGCAAAGTGCCAATGGAAAGCCTCAAACATCTGCCCGGAATTTCATAGAATGCACCCATCCTAATCCATCAAAGGCCAAATGGTGGCTTTCTTTCCATTTCAAGAGTCCGCCACAAAAGCCTATTGAATGGCTTTGTTCTCTTAAGATTTCTAAGAAACATCTTGGATCTGACAACATAATTTTCATGCATCTTATTGAAGAAATAATTAAGTGTCAAACTCACCACTGGCCTGTTGGTTGCTATATCTTAGCTAATCAACTCTTTTAATGAGCTCATTAGTTCCCAACTCTTATCTACTTAATCATGACTTTTTTGCTAAATTCTATCAATTCTCCTATTATCACCCACATCAGAGCACCTTACCACTAGTTGCTCACAATCATCCCCATCAACTGTTGCTTAATTAATTCACTAATCCAGCCCCTGTCAGCCTTTTACATTGGGAACAACGCATTGAACTTCCAATAAGGTCCTTTGTTTATTAATAATGATTTCTGATATGAGTAAAAGACCACAGAATTGGTGACAAGGACATAGTCACTTATACTAACTCTCATAGTTGATTGATGCTTATTTTATTGACCCTGAATGATGAACTATAAAGTCAATCCTGATGTGGATTCAGAATCAAAAGCGATATAATTAAACAGACCCTAGTTATTTGTCTCATATGTAAGTAAATTGATAACAACTAATGGGACCAGTGAATATTTCATGAAATTAATGATAATCTTATTGGGTTATTTCTGAAAACTTTATCCAAAAAACCTGAAAGCGTAGCCTGTGTTGTGTCTGTATCAAAAGATAGTCATTCATCAGCTAATCACTGCAAAGCAAAGGAAATTGGAATACGATGATTACTTAATGCACTTTATATATACACTTTATATACTTTACGCACAATTTTATAGACTTAGTACACAACACTCTCCCACTTTATCACTCTTCACCTTACCCTCTCTTTCTCTCCCTTTTCTTTCACTCTTTGCATTTCCCTAATCACATGAAAGTGTTACAGACAGGCTAAGTAACGGAAGAAAAAAAAACACCTCTACCTCTCCTTCAACTAATGTGGAAGCATTATGGACAGGCTAAGTAACAGAGTGACAAGCAGAATTATTATAAGATTGCAAAAGATTGGCAATCTTTGGAGCACAGGACAAAATGCCTAGTTATGGCTGTTTACATTGTGAGTTCAGTTCCTAAGAACATCAGCTTTGTCTTTCATCCTTCTAAAGATGATAAAATTAAATACTGTCAAGCATTTTATTTGATATGTATTCTCATAATACATCCTACATCTGATCAGAATCATAATAAAATATATGGTTTCAATTCTATTTCACTATTATCAGCATTTGCTGTTTCATTAAACGATGTTACCCATAATCCCAAAAGAATATTTTCTCCCTCATGTTCTATCCCTGACACCCTAACTCTGGCCCCCTCTATCTCTGTCTCGCTCTGTCTCTCTCTCTGTTTTGATAACCCCTTGCTTCACCAACACTTCTTCCCTCCTCCACCACCCCACCCTATATAAACTAGCTCAGCACTCGGATTCCCCTACTCTATTTTAATAACTCCGCCGAAAGAATACAAATCCAGAAGATACTCTTTCTAACTTTGGTGTGTCACGGTACGCCCACCCTCCCACCACCTGTACCAGAAATCGCTATCCTCTGTCATCCTTTGGTTGTTTCCGATGAACACGTCTAAAGGCTTCTTAACGCCATCCACACCCCTACTTAGGGTTTATCTCCCATGTAAGGTAGTGATCATATAGCACATAAAAATGATGGTGTAATGTATGCAGGTTGAAGGCCAAATGCGAGCCTTCTTTTCAGGTACATGACACTGCTGTCCCCCATCCCAGGGTCTCACGGCCCCACACCTCCCACACCCTCAGGGTTGGCACACTCAACGTGGACACACTGAAAGGTAGGTCTGGTGAGATTGTTGAGATGCTTGAATGGAGACGTGTAGATTTGTGCTGCCTCCAAGAAGTAAGGTGGAGAAGAGGTGCCACTGGGTTCCTCACAGGCAAAGAACACAGGTACAAGGTTTTCTGGGCAGGGAACACTGACAGGATCAGGAGTGTGGGTATACTTCTTGCGGAGAAATGGGTTGCTAAGGTAATCGAGGTAGTCAGAGTATGTGATAGAATACTTACAATTAGATTAGTGCTACATCATGGGTTAGCAACCATTATCTTGGCCTATGCTCCTCAGCCGGGGCTACCTGATGGACAGAAAGACCGATTTTATGATACCCTCTTGCAGACCACCTTATTGACGAATGACAGGGACCTTCTCTTTGTGGCTGGTGACTTCAATGGACATGTTGGACAACATGCAGGGGGCTTCCATAGAATACATAGTTGTTGGATCAGGTAATGAAGGTCATGGAGAGGGTCATAGCCCAACAAATTTGGTGGAGAGTCAGTCTAGATGAGATGCGGTTTGGGTTCGTGCCAGGTAAAAACACCACTGATGCTATATTTCTGGTAAGATAGCTGCAAGAGAAATACCTAGCCAAAGATTAACCTCTGTATCTGGCTTTCATTGACATGGAGAAAGCCTTTGACAGGGTCCCCCGATCCCTTATCTGGTGGTCAATGAGGAAACTAGGGATAGATGAATGGTTAGTGAGAGCTGTGCAAGCCATGTACAGGGATGCTGTCACTAAGGTGAGGGTTGGCAACGAGTACAGTGAAGAATTCTGGGTAGGGGTCTACCAAGGATCAGTCCTCAGCTCCCTCTTATTCATCATTGTCCTCCAGGCAATAACAGAGGAATTCAAGACAGGATGTACCTGGAAACTCCTCTATGCTGATGAACTTGCTCTAATTGCTGAGTCACTATCAGAACTAGAGGAAAAGTTCCAGGTGTAATAGCAAGGATTAGAATCGAAGGGCCTTAGAGTTAAAACCAAAGTTTTAATAAGTAGGAAGGCAAACAAACTACAAATCCCTTCAGATGGATGGCCCTGCTTGATCTGTAGAAAAGGTGTAGGTAGAAACTCCATAAGATGTACCCAGTGTAAGCTACAGACACATAAGAGGTGCAGCAATATCAAAGTGGGGGCTAACTGGGAAGATAGTTTTTCTATGTGGCAAGTGCTCAGGTGCTATTAGGTTGTCAAGAAAGTTCTTGTGGAATTTTTGATTCTGGTTTTAAATGATGTATTTTCAAATTAATGTTCATTAAATTACTTTGATTTTATATATCATTTTAAAGCCCATTTTTCACTCTATCTAATCATGTTACTCTTTTTCTTTTTGAATAATTAGGCCATTTTTTCCAGAATGTTGAATATAAAATGGACAAAAAGTAAATTCGCACAATTTTCTTATTCCAGTTCAAGCTAGGCCGAAAAGCTGCTGAAACAGCTCATGATATCAACGATGCGTTTGGTCCAGGAACCACTAATGAACTTACAGCAGCATGGTGGTTCAAGAAATTTCATAGCAGTGATGAGAGTCTTGTAGATGATAAGCGTAGTGGTCGGCCATCGGATGTTGACAACAATCAACTAAGAGCCTTAGTCGAAGCCAATCCACGCACAACTGTTCGAGAGCTTGCTTCTGAATTAGACGACCATGTTCATTATGCTACAAAAAAACGCAACCAACCAAAGCTCTTCAAATCATACATTCTCATCATAAAAAATTAAGAACACATTAAGCAATGGTAGTTATTCATATATATATGGTCACAGCTGGATTGACTTTCATTGTAGGTTTGCCTGATCCTGAGTGACTGGAAGCTAAACAGCAACAGAAACCAATGAGTTGTGATTTCTGCCACTCGTCTCCCACTTATCTCAAAGGCCCTGCTAAAACGACAAGGGCTTGGTCCTTTGGTTATAAAATTATAAAACTAAGTATCAAAATAGTTCTGAAATAGAATAAATCGTTTTTCTGTTTTGTTTTATTTTGTTTTTTATGGTTACGTGGGAGAAGGAAGGAGGCAAGATTTCCATTTGTCCCCGCCCCCACCCCACCCCAAAAAACACCCCTTTTTTATTCAATTTTTTTTCCTACACAAACCTCCATTTTCAGTTACGGAGAATACGAATCTGCAAAAAAAATTGGCAAAATTCGGCATTTTGAAATTACCCCACCCCACCCCCCCACTAAATTCTTCATTTTTAACTTTTTTCAGAAATTTTTTTTTGTCAAAATATGCGGAAAAAAGGGAGATTATGATTCTGAAACAAATTTCCAAAAGTTTTTCTGGTTACAGTTAGGATTGGGGTTTTAGGGTTAGGGCTATGGAAAAAAGTGAAAGATGAAGGGGCCAAAAATTTTCAAAATTCCGATTTTTTGCAATTTTCCAGAATCTCCGTATCAGAAAACGTGGGGTTTTGGCAAAAGCAATAATTTAAAAACAATAATTTCCGAGAAAATGGCGTGGGGAAGGGAGGAAGTCTTTCCAGGAAGGGCAGTGCCTCCGTATCCTTTAAGTACCACCTTGACTGATAGAAGGAAAGAAAGTAGTTTTTATTTTCCCTTCAGCAACCATACATAAACTTTATTCATAGTTAAATACATACAAAAAAGTGAGCAAAAGAGACAAAAAAAAACAAAAAAAAAATTTACCACCTTAGGTTGAAAATTTTGGGGCGCTGGGAAACCTCTCTAATGACTTCAGAGGCACGCCAGCACGCTTGCAGCGTTGCCGTGGGTGATGGCGAGGCTGATGCGCTGGAACAACCAAGCGCCCTCACGAGCTTAACCAGTGAACTTCTGCTAGGCGAGCTGCCAATCAAGACAGGAATCTCGCAAGTTAGTGGTCCGACCCCATAGGATGGAAAATGTAGTTGGCCGACAGATCGATGTACTTCAGGATTTTGAAAGTAGTTATCCTCAGAGCAGAGACCTGGCCGAAATGTTTGCAACAGAGTGTACTCTGCTAAAAGTACTCAGTGGCCAAATGGTAATATCAATCCAACTGACAGATTAAGCCTACAAACTAACAGGAACGGTCTCTCCAACATACTTTACATATAGCTTTCATCTCACATATTTAACCCAAGCCTATGGTAAAGAGACTTGTCCAAGGTACTAAACTCTGGAATCAAGCTGGAACTATGTTGCTGCGAAGTGAACTTGTTTACCACATAACAATGCTTATGCTCACCTCACAAGAATGAAAATGCTGATGTTTTGAGCCGGAACTTGGTCGGTGAAAGAAGAAATGTAATCTGATGTTGTTCAATTAATATATTCAGCTTTGTAAAATATTTTTATAACTGACTGGTTCTTGGTAATCTCTGAATTAACTGTCCTAAATTCACAAGATTTACTTGTAAACAATACGAGTTTTTATACATTCCTGTTTCAAAACCAGTGATACATAACATCACACACTCCAAACCAAATTCATCTTCTATCATAAAGAAGGGACAATTTGCAGAGTTCACTAAAAGCCATTCTAAAGAAAGCAACTTGTATCTGCTAACTTCATTTCAACAAGCGAAACATGAAGATTACCCTTATTTTATGTATCTCAGACGGAGAATGAACGGAAAAGTTGAATTTTGTGGAATTTGAAATCAAACCATGAACAATAGAAGGGAGGTAACTAAATACAAGCTATTTCACTGTTCTGACAAGCCAGTCTTTTTTCGAAGACTGATCAACTAAAAACAGTTGTTTAACTCTCTGTTATTTATAATTCATCAGATTTTTATCAAATTCAGGCAATGTTTCGTTTGTCGTAGCACACGTTTCCGTCGATTTCCTCCGTCGATTTCCGTAAAAAATATAAACACTGAATCGGCCATACATACATACATACATACATACATACACACATACATACACACACATACATACACACACACATACATAGATACATACACACACACACATACATGCAGACATACATATACACATACACCGAGTAAAAAATTACACTGAATCGGCCATACATACATACATACACACACACATACACACACACATACATAGATACATACATATACATATACACATACACCGAGTAAAAAATTTCAGTTATCTCTCTTTCACACATTACTCTGTCTCTTCGCACACACTAACAGAAGCACTTCACTTACACAACATACTGTCCGTCTCCCACACCCCATCAAACACACACACGGGGACTTCAAAAAGAAATTCCCTCGTCATAAAATCGCTTCCTCTTAGTCTCTTTCGCTCTCATTACTTCAAATATTCCCGCAAAGCCATATGTAAAAAAATAAAAGTTTTTTACGGAAATCGACGGAAACGTGTTCTACGACAAAAAATTCAATCCATCCCTCAAAGTCAGAATCTCCTATTTTTCTAAATGAAGTAATACAATGTCTAATGTAGATCGTGGTTTGAGGGAATTTGATTGCTAATTCTGGCATGTCAAAAGACCGCGTAGAAAGCTCTCTCGTTGCCTTAAGATGCAAGGTCTTGGAATTAAGTTAACTTTGAAGCCATGCAGTTAACGGTTTGAATCCAATGCACGACACCTTCGGCAAAATTTACCCAAAAGTCTTCTATTGTAGTTCCGGATTAACCAATACCGTGTGAGAAGGGAAATTGGGCAGAGGTAATTGTGTGGAAGCCCATCCTTTGAGTGTGTATGTGTGTTGCTGAAGGGTATAAACATCGTCGAGAAACAGGAAAAACAATCGGTGCTTTTGAATGTATCTTCGTTCCACTCATGTTGTGAAGACATTTTCCCGTTACTTACGACGTTGGAAACATGTAGCATCACGGTATTCTCAAACTACGATATGATATAGACATAAAGATACTAGGTTCGATGCTCGACACCAACAACTTTTTTTCGCAAAATGAATAGACTAAGACACTAAAGGTATTAACCGCGCTTCAGTTTTATATATAAATTATTATACGCAAGCAGCCATAGACTAAAATACCGGTGTGTATAACATTTATATGTACGTATTTTAAATATTGATCAGACGGTTATTTTATCATATCTATATTTTTAAAAGATATCAAAATTGTTTTAAAACGGAAGCATGCACTGCAGTTTACTGCAATGAAGTACCCAAGCACCGGTGAGGCGCATTAAAAACACTCTTAATTTTGTAAATAATTCTGGTATCTTTTGACTCATGTCGAAAACTACAAGCAATGAGTAGGGCACAAGTTTGCTACGGTACAGTGGTTGAAAAAGGAAATTATGACCATTATAAATTAAAATTATGTGATACAGTTGGTATGTATATATATATATATATATATATATATATATATACATACCAACTGTACACAGTTAATGTATATATATATATATATACACGTATACATACCAACTGTACACAGTTAATGTATATATACATATACATACCAACTGTACACAGTTAATGTGTGTATATATATACACATTAACTGTGTGTAGTGTGAGAAATATGTTACTGTTCAACCCCCAAATCAGCAATAACCGAATAAACACATGACTAAAAGCGTTCTAGTCGTGACCATACCATCAATGTATACATTGTCCCACTGTTTTTAAAAGGAATAAGATATGAGGGAAGATTTCACTGCCATCTCTGACAGACTAGGTTACAACGTATAAGTTATAACTATTTTTCCAGCCTGCTCTCTCTATATATATATATTCCGTTACAATTATTAACGAACAATAACTTTAAAAATTTTATACTAACACTTAACGGAAGTGATGGTATGACACTTAACTTCCACACAACTTTAGAATAAAAGATGTTTTTGACTACTATACTCATTTCCTGAGATGGGTGTAAAAGTTTATAATATATATATATATATATATATACATTCAAGTGTGTGTATATGTATATATATGAATGTGTGTGTACACACATACACCTGTATGTGTATATTTTATAGATGTGTAATGATAACTGACACATGATTCAGTTAAAACAAAACAAATAACATCATTTCTAAAGGAGAAGAAAAATGTAAAACAAGGGAATTGAGAAAAACAGTTTTAAGATCCTCTTACCTGCAATTTTAAATTAGGATTAGCAGAAATATTATAATCCAAGAATTTCAGAAACAAACAGAATATTTCCTGGTGTAATATATTATTCGGATTACGGACTGTCGCAAAATAGCAAGTGCAATACACGTTATGATTAAGTGAGACACACCAGGAAAATGATAGAGTTTATTAATAGAAGTTTCTAAAAAAATTTACTTTTGACAGTTTTCGATGGATCAGCATTTATTTATTGTTTCCGTGCTTTCTTACAATATATTTCCTACTTCTGATATTGCACGACAAACACGCATTTCAGATTAAACAAATTTTACGGAAGCTCTGAAGTGCAAAAATGTTATTGATTGTAATTTCGATTCTCTCACAACAGGCAACTATAACAATAACATTGTTGAACACAAAGCGTTCATTTTAAATAAACACATGCACGCACACACACAAACATTTGAGTGTATATGCACTTATATGAGTGCGTATGTCCATTATTCATTTTATTTCAAGATTTCTTACCAACAGAAAAAGAACAGGTTTCTAACCAAGATCCAAGCCTCTTTCATTGGAATTTCAACATCTTTTGTTTGTATATTTTATGCATGTATTCTCATGCATATAGTTCGATATCTAGATATGCTTATGTATATTCAAATAATAAACTTCTGTAAAGTTTTACAAATTTTTGCAGTTCCAGTGATGGATTGGATCTGTAGTTTTCGAGTTAGCCGTCTCCCTTCTGGTTTTGAGAAGCATAATTTCTCAAGATTGATATTTAGGTAGTATGTTACATATCCCAGGGCCCCAATAATTACAGGTATAAATCTGAACTTGTAATCAGGATAGGGTAACTGCAGATTTCTCAAGTGTTCAGAAAAGGTATTCTCTTTTTCACTGATCCTCAGCTTTATGCTAACATCTGCTGTGCAGCTAATTTGCACAACTATGCACAGTTTCTATTCTCTATCCCAAATCATTATATCAGGTCTGTTGAGCTTACATTTTATTGAGATCTTCACTGGTTCATTCCACCAGTATTCCTTTTTATTATGAGTGGCTATGGCTTCTACCATATTGTGGGTTCTTATTTCTTTGTCCTCAGGATTATCTTTCCAACGGATTACATTATAGAGTGTCCTAGCTACAACATCATGTTGCATCGGTAGATAATACCGTGATGACATTTTCTGACAACTGCTTATGATGTGCATGGTATCTTCAGTGTGAACTCCACAAAATCTGCATCAGTTGTCACATTTTACTGCATTTCCTGCATCCCTGTCCCTTTTGTGCATCAGGTACTTGGTTGATATTTCCTGGATTGCAAACACATTCCCTTCAAAGTGAGAGGTAGTAATCCAGCTATTCGTCTGTGATAAACTGCTTTGATGATCAATGTTACTATCATCAAGGAGCTTTCTACTAACTTATCCATGCATAGTCTTCTGCTCATATAGGCTCATCCTTTCTTCTGATGATACGAAAAGACAGTCTGATTGTCTGTAGACAAAAGTAAAGTTGTGTTGCAACTGTTTCTGCCTCAGTTAGCATTGTTAGCACAGCAATTGTCTTACTCTCTCTTTAGCCGACAAGATATACTTGTGTGTGTGTGTGTGTGTGCGTGCATGTGTGTGTCATCATTCAGTTTTATTTCAAGATTTCTTGCTAATAGAGAAAGAGCCAGTTTGTAACCTTGATCCAAGGCTCCTTCATTAGAATTTCAACAACATCAACAGGGTATTTTTGTCTGTATTTTGTGTGTATATGTGTTGTACTTGGAGTCATTGCATGTGCAGATTTGTAGGTTTTGTTTTATGTATGTATTTTCATGTATATAGCTGCATGTCTAGACATGCAAATATATACTTGAATATATGTTATGTATGTCATTGTTCAGTTTTGTTTCAAGATTTCTTTGCAATAGAGAAAGAACCGGTTTCTAACCTAAATCAAAGGCTCCTTCATCGGAATTTCAAAGTCAACAACAGAGTATTTTTGTTTGTTTGTATGTATGTATATATATGTATGTATATAAGTATGTATGTATATGTGCAGATTTGTATGTTTTGCTTTATGTCTGTATTCTCATATAATTGCATATCTAGACATGCTCATATATATTTAAATGATAAACTTCTGGAAAGCTTTACATATTTTTACAGTTCCAATGATGGATTGGATCTGTAGGCTTCGAATTAGCTTTCTCCTTTCTGGTTTTGAGAAGCCTAATTTCTCAAGATTGGTATTTAGGCAGTGTTACATATCCCAGGGCCCCAATAATTACAGGTATAAACTTGATGTATGTCCTGGGTATGACTCTAAACAACATTGGTAGTGGGGTTCTGGTATGGGACATCTGGAGATTTTAGGAGTCTAGAACTATATCTTAGCCACTATTGTGTTCCCAAGGTGACTTTGACCTGGAGTTGTAGCACCTGTTAGGGTTTCAGCTATGAGTTAACTAGCATGTGACCCATTAGGAGTAAAGAACCCATAGTTCATGTTAAAATTTTCTTGTAAGAAAAGATAAACCCGTATTAAAAACCTGAATTGCAGTTAGTTTTAGGCCGTCTCAACCTCTGTCGTGTTACTGGTTTTGTGCTGAAAAGTGGATTCAGTGCCATACAACACTTTATCCACTCAACAAATTTACGCACAGAAAATTCTTGGATTCTTTGAATGTTTGCACGGACTTTCTGAGTTTAAGAAGTGGTCTTACTTGGTCACAAGTTGACTTCAACCATGTACGTATAGATGTATGTATGTGGTAGTCTTAATCCATTGCCCGGTCTTAAAAAAACATTTGTAACCTTGGCTGCTTTTAGCAGAGTCCACTTCGTGACAAGCATTTGGACCAGGTCTTGTTTGATGATAGTTACCTTCCCACCACCTGTCTCAGAAGCTCTGTAAAGGGTCGAGATCACTGCCTTGCTCCTAATTAAAAGAAATAGCAATTATATGCAATCACAGGAGAAGCTGTATTGTAAGAAGCTTGCTTTCGGTTGAAGATTTCAGTTGTGTTTGTTTTTGTGCTCTGTGAGTTGGCATTTTTATTGTTGAAACTCTGTTAATTATTGTAAACTGGTATTGAAAATTATTGTTGAAAATTGTTATTGTGAACTGTTGCCTGTTTGCAGGCTTTGTTGGACTATTTATGCCCCAGTATTCTGGGGGAAAATGAAATTTTTGTAGCAATTTGGCATCTGTTTTGGACTCTTTAACAGAGTTGTAATGTTATAATTTAGCCTTTGTAGGCATTGTTGAACTGCATCCCACCTCCAAACGGGGCTGCAGTTTGAACTGTTGTTCCTCTTGAGAGAAATTAATTTTTGAACTGAAGGTAAACCTATAATTTTTCTTTTGGAAAAAAAACTATCTTCAGCCGTTTTTTTGGCTTTGTTGAGCTGTGCCCTGACAGTGATGGGATTTAACTCTATATTCCTTGTGAAAGGAAAACATTTCTGAACTGTGTTTTTGTGTTCCTTTTGTTAATTTATCTCTACCGAAATGTCAGTTGAGATAATTAGAGAAAAATGCTCTCTAGAAGAGAGTGAAGCTTTGGAGGCTAACCAGACCCCCAAAAAATTACCAAGGGCTTTGCGGCAGTTGCCGTAATACATACTGAAAATCTGAAGATCCCATTTGGGGACCTCCAGGAGATGTTCAAGAGGATGTCGGAGGTGGAGGGCAATGTTAAAATATTGCCTCCTACTGATGCAACAGCAGAAATAATAAAAAGAACTGTTATATTTAAAACATTTTGCGCAAAGGAAGAGAAATGGCACACATGGACCAGGATAAAATTGAGAAATGTCTTGCCCCAATTTGGAATGACATTATGTATATCTCAAGAGGGAGAAAATTTGGCACAGTAGAAGCTAGGTTTATGACAGCAGAGATGGCCCACGAGCACTCTGTCAGCCCTTTAAAAACAAATGAAGTGGTGCTTCTGCCAACCTATATGGGGCGGTGCATGTCCTGTGTTAAGGTGGCAGAAGTACTGCTGGAAATTGAAGCTGTGTGAATGATGGCCACCCTGTTATTTAACAGAGAGGACAAAATTAATGTCCTACAAGTGACACGCTCTGCCCCACCATAATTGGCTCAGGTAGAGCATCATGGCTATCATCCAAGTAGCTCCAAAAGATCTTGAAAACATTCCTAATAGTGTGCTCATGGGTGAGGACATTGTCCTGAAAATTCAGGTGGAGGGAAAGAAGTCAAGGTGCTTCATATGTAGTCAAAAGGGGCACATAAGGGCCAATTGTGACTCCAAGAAAAAGGAAGGACAAACCTCGACACAAGAGGAAGAATATTCATAGGCCCAAACATCTGTAATTACATCCACACCCGGCCCCTCACAAATCAAAAAACTACCCCAAACCCACACACACGCCAGCCCCATCACTAGCAAAAACATCCACTCCCCCAACTGCAGTGCCCACACAAGTCCCCAAACAAATGCTTCAAAAGCTCCAACCCATGCATACACCAGTCCTGACAACAAAGATAACCACCCCCTCAACGTCGATGGCCCCTGATAACAAAAGTGTAACTCTTTCAGATGACACCATGGAAGTAGTCAAGGCAGAGTTCACTGCTGTACAACACTCAGCCAAAGACTATTGTCCCAATCCCCATCCATATCCCCTACAAAATCAGAAAACCTTGCAATACAGTCAATTAAAAAAAAAAACCACCCAACCATCCCAGAAAAACCAGGGGATAAAAGGATTTTGGTCGAGTTCGGTCCAAAGGAAAAATACACAAATGATGTGATTGCACCACACTACAGTATTATATCCAAAGCACAAGGCCTAGCCTAGACAATGTGCCTAGATAGAAGAAACATCTAGCCCCTACATCACCAATGAAAAAGTAAGTAGAACCTTTACTTAAACTGACATCACTTAACCTTGGTTGTTTAAATGTGCATGGTCTGACCTCCAAGTGGAAGCAAGCATATTTCCTTAATGGCCTCAAATCACATAATGTACATGTGATGGTTGCTACAGAGACCAAGCTGGATAGGCTACAAACCTTCTCAGCTCTCCTGAATGGCTATGAAAAAATCATGTCTCCTGGCCAGACTGGAGGTCGTGGGGGTGTAGTAGTCCTGGTCCGAAAAGCTTGGCTCTGCAGACAAGTACAGTCTTTGTGGACCTTGAAGGTGGGCTGGTCATCCTTGACATGACATACAGCAACAAAGCCTTCAGTTTGATAAGTATTTACGTGCCTTGTGCAAGAAGGCAGCAAACTGACTTTTATCAGCACTTAGAGAACTTTCTCATGACATCCAAGACATTACATTATTTACATTTGATGGCTATTTGTCCTCATCTTGTTTGTTGTTAACACAACATTTCGGCTGATATACCCTCCAGCCTTCATCAGGTGTCTTAGGGAAATTTCAAACCTGGGTTCTCATTCCTAAAGTATTTTTCGATGTTATTTTTATTATTCGGGTCACTGCCTGGAATCAAACTTGGATTCTTGGGGTTAGTAGCCCATGCTTTTAACCACTACGCCATATGCCCATGGTTATGGCATATGGCGTAGTTGTTAAGAGCACAGGCTACTAACCCCAAGAATCCAAGTTTGATTCCAGGCAGTGACCTGAATAATCATCATCATCATCTAATAATAATAATAGTAACATCAAAAAATACCTTAAGAATGAGAACCAAGGTTCCAAATTACCCCAAGACACCTGATGAAGGCTGGAGGGTATATCAGCTGAAACGTTGTGTTAACAACAAACAAGATGAGGACAAATATCTGTCAAATGTAAATAATGTACATAATCCCTCATCTCTTAAATATAGAACTGTATTATCCAAGACATTAGTTGTGTTAGGAGACTACTATGCTATCCTGGATGCATGCCTGGATAGCTGTGACTTGATTGGTAGGAGTGTTAACTTACACCTCATCGATCTGCTTAAGTGTTTTCAGCTGGCAGATCGTTACAGACTTGAGCACCTGAAGGTCCCAGTGTGGACCTGGATGAATGGCAACAGGAAGCTCAAGTCTTACTTAGACAGGATAGTTATAAGGATTAGAGATAAGTCTAGCTTCAGCTGTCCACAGTTTGTTCATGTTGCCTACACTGACCATAAAATGGTTAAGTGTAGGCTGAACATAGATAGGGCTCATAGACAGGGTTCCAGCTTCTGGAAGCTGAAGAAGTCAATTTTGGTTTGTGAGGCATACCATAACCGGATTAGGAATCAGTGAAAAGGGCATTAACCGGCACTGTGATAAATAACCAGTGGTAGTTTGCCCTGAAAAGAGCCATACATTTTGAGTCTATTAGATTTAGCCATCAGCTAAGTTTAGATAAGCTAGAATAGAATGAAACCTACTTAAGGCTTTAGAAGAGGCATTGAGATTGGGCTCTGCATCCTAAATTCTGGAAGCGAGAACAGCCTTGGATGGTCACCTCAAAGTCAAACATGAGGGATGCAGGGTTCGGGCTAAAGTATGTGCATTGGACTGCGAGAGTATTAATGTTGCCAGGTGGGCCCATACGGTAGAGACCCAGCGAGGCAACGATGACATAATCAGTTCTTTGATTGACGTAAATGAACGTTTGGTCAAAGTTACAGGAGGAGATGTGTGAGGTACTTTACAAGCACTTCGCCAAGTTGTTCGGGAGGAGTGGGATGCTAGACCATGGTGAGGCCCTACAGGACTTCCTCACTGGTGGCCCGCATCTCTTGGCATGAGAAGCTGAGTGCTGTGAGGGGCCAATTACAGCTGCAGAGATATTGGCTCTTGAGTCATTGCAGAAATTGGAGGTGCTAGGGAGCATGCCACATGATCTGTGGTGTGGAAGAGGAGCTACTGCATATGCAGATGACATCTCCATCATGGTGTCTGAAGAAGGGCAGCTTTCTTATGTGGAAAACACCATTAAAAGATATGAGACGGTGGCAGGAGCAAGTCAGTCAGCTTGCAACCCGGCACCTGGAGGGGCAAGTCGATGTCGGCTAATAACGTTGTGGGGTGTTGGACGGAAGGTCTGGTTAAGTTGCTAGGTGTCTGGTTCTGTCCAGACCTCCAGATAGCGAATAATTGGAGCGAGGTCACGGGCAAGGTGACTGCCCTAACCCAGAATTGGTCTGAGCGGACGTTATCCTTACTAGGGAGGGCGAAGGTGGTGCAGATGTTCATAGCATCTGTCATCACCTACCACCTGACCGTTGTGTCTTTCCCCGTTTTGTGACTGAACAAGTTGGAAAGAATCCTTTTCCGCTTTTTGTGGAAGGGTAGAAAGCCACTTGTGAAGTGCTTTGTCTGCTGTCAAAAACCACTAAACGGTGGACTAGAGATGCTTTGGCTGAAGATGTGAAGATTCGCGTTAAGGTTGAGTCACTTCTGGCTTTACCTGGATGGGGAGCAGGTGTGGTCACCGCACATAAGGTTCTACCTTCCACAGTTGACATCCTAAATGGATATTGGTCCATGAATCAAACAACGACCTAGGCTGGGAGACTGGCAATTGGAGTGCTGTCAGGCACTCCAAGTACTCTTTCAGGCAGGCAATACCAACAACAGGAGTTCCACTACAGATTTCTATAGTGGGTTAGCGGAATTTACCTCAGACGATGTCCTGGGGAAGACCCAGGGTTTCGATGGAAATCAGTTGATCAACCTGTTCAAGAGAACTTTCAGGCCTGGGTATCTAGATAATTACCAGAAATCCATGGCTTGGCAGTGCTGCCATTTGGCTTTGCCTGTTCGAGACAAGCTGTCAAGGCACAGAAGTGCCATCTCGCCAACATGCCCGAGGTGCGGGCAGGACAGAGAAACTGTCTTGCATGCCTTTGTGTTGTGTCCGGAATTATCGAGCTTTTGTCGAGCAACTGTTGTCAACGATGGCATGAGTACAGCTATCGGCTGAGTCTATTATCAAGATTGTACCTCCTCCTTCCCTTAACAAGGAAAGGAAGGCTTGTTTTTTTTTTTTTTTGCGTAGTAGCCATACTGAAAGAAACAGTATGGAAAACGCATGTAAGAGGAATAGTGACGAGTACCTTCGTCTCTGGCCAAGGGTTGGTTAACTTCTTTAGTTACCACCTCAATAGCAAGAGATACCTGTCACAGGATATGTTCGCGAAAAGATGGAAGCAAGTAGTGAACAACCTGCGAGTGACTGGAACCAGGTAAGTGGGGCCAGAAGGAAAAGTAAGGGTTCGAACCTTTCCTTCAGTCACATATTGCAAAATTTGCAAAGATCATCAAGTTTATATTGAAATTTTTAAAAGGAAAAGAAAATGATATAATTTTTAACTGTACGTCTGTCCTTGTTTGCCCCATCTATGTACGGCTTTCACAGCCAATTAATGAAATAAAGAAGCTTGCTTCCCAACCACATGGTTCTGGGTTCAGTCTCACAGCGTGGCACCTTGGGCAAGTGTTTTCTATTATACCGTCGGGCCGACCAAAGCTTTCTGAGAGGATTTGGTAGACGGAAACTGAAAAAAGCCCGTCGTGTATATACGTGTGTGAGTGTCTTCATGCTTGCGCTTGACAACCGGTGTTGGCGTGTTTACGTACCCCTAACTTAGCGGGTCGGCAAAAGAGACCGATAGAATAAATACTAGGCTTAAAAAATAAGTCCAGTGGTCGATTCGTTCGACTAAAACCCTTCAAGGCGGCGCTCCAGCATGGCCGCAATCATATGGCTGAGACGGATGAAAGAAAAAAGAATAATTTAAATTCTGATTTTAAAAAATTGTAATGTAAATAACTGTTTAAATCAGAAGTAGTGCATTCATACATAATCTTTAATGGGTATGATTCAACAAAACGTATTCTAAAAAGTTCATTCAAAGACGTTTGACTATGAAGGCAATTGCACAGAATGGAAATAGAATCATTTTTCGATGGAAACAGTTTAAGTTAGAATATATCACGTCACCATGTGAGCCACAAATTTAGTCACTCAACCTATAAGAAATAGCGACCAAGTACATATCAAGACAATTACCCCTTTCCCCCACAGGACAGTTCCCCCGACGATAACTATCCTCCAGGACAATTTGCCCCTCTCTAATATATTAAGAAGTTTTAAATCATCATCTGTTGTCCTCAGGGGTAACTGTTCGGGAGGGGGGTTATTGTTTATGGGGGTGGGATAAATGTCCTAGACTCACCAAATCAAACCTTACTGTCGTAAAAGGGGGAATTTATTTTGAGTAATAGAGACCTAAATTCATAATTCCTGAAAAAAGACCGTGTAGTCACGGTTGGACTCCATTTGATCGTAGCTTTGCTTCGTCAGAGTTGATTTTGAAGTTAAGCAAAAACAACAACAGATCTGCATGAGTAATCAAAATATAATTTTCTATGGACTTAATTTGGAGAAAATCCCGACCGTCATGTCTAATTAACAATCAAGACTATAACTGTTATTGTAACTGGAAGTTTTGACTCTGAGACTCCTCAGATGGATGAAATCCTTACAGTTTTCTTGCCTTATGACTCTTTCGACGCACACTACTGCAACAGAACATCATGACTCCTATAAACTGCAAAATAAAGCAGAATATTCTACATCAAGAACACAATTTCATTACTTTCCGACTCGCATCCATACTCTAAACATTATGTGCTATTTTATTCTGGTCTATCAAACTGGCTATATTTCCATCTACGGAAATCGAATAAAATAATTTTATCTGCTAGACTACATTTTGTTATTTTGGTCAAATTTGTTTTCAACACCACCACAAAACTGATCGTTTCTTTCTTTTTTGTTTTTTATTTTATTTTAAGGGCTTGGTTAGCGGAGGTAGGGCAGCCCTTAAAACCCACTTTAGAACCTAGGAGATGGAGAAGGCTATTCTCAGACACCAGATACTTGGCTCGGACGCTTTCAACGAAGCACCACCACACAAAAAAAAAAAAAAAGCAGTGGCTTTAAACCAGGCAACAAATTAAGTTTACCAGCCAAAAACTGGAATGATCCTCCGATGAGGGTTTGCTCAACCCCGGATTCTTGTAGAGAACATTTTCTGAAGGTGTCACACAAAGAGATCGACCCCGAAACTACGTGCTGTGATGTAAACGTCTTAACCACACAGACTTGTCCATAATTAAATAATGACTGTTGTTATTTTTTCTGACGTTACTTAAAATAAACTGATCAATCATGTTAAACAGCTTTAATTAAAATAAAGTATTGTGGTATGAGTTATTGTATTTGTAGCATAGCTAGTCGTATTCCCTACATGTTTAATTTCAGTAATATTAATTAACTTGTTTCTTTCTTCTGACATTCTTGTACACATAAACAATTAACAAACAAATCAAAAGATAAGAAACAAATGCCAGATTACATAAGAACTTTTTTTTTCTTTTGTAATTAATTAGTGTAAAGGCGGTAGCGTGACGGGTTCAATATTAGACAAAATAGCTTGTGCAATTTATGTTCTCTGTCAAATCCCATTGACTTTGTCTTTCACCTTACGATATTGATAGAACAAAGTACTAGAAAATATTAAATTCTCCCACCAATTCTGGGGCTTTATTCCAATCTTAGAAATTGTTATTACATGATTAACTGAACAGCCAATTATACTAGCGGTAGCAAAGACAGAGGAGAACCGTCAGAGGCTCATGTATGTCATTTAGCGAAGGAATAGCCCTTCCCTGGATGTTGCCCAGTATGTAGCAGTAGCAACGTACCAACTGTGGAGGCAATATTCCGTTGCGGGCCCACTTGATCCTTGTAGAGTGTTAGTAGTTGATGAGAGCTGAAATATCTTCTGGTCTTAGAGAGCAGGGCTAGTCTTTAAGATGCCATCCTCGCTACGCTAAAGATTGGATTTTACTAGAAAAGACCCTCGTTGTTGAGGCCCTGCATTTAGAGTATAACGGAGGTGATAAGTGAGGGAAATGTCGAAAATGATATACTACTTGAGATAAAATGAACTGGTAAGCGACGATTTATTTTCAGTTATAAAATACAATGATTGCCATACATGAAATAACATAACATAACAGGTTACAACAAGGATGTGTGAGAGACTTCGTGGTAAGGTTGGACTGTTGACAAAGTTGAGGTACTGTTTGGTGGTGTGTAGAGGCATGCTGCTCTGTTAGTCGTGTTGTCTTCATACAGCAACGATGTGGGCAGGTGTCTGGTGTAGATGAAAGAGGAAATTGGCTGGTGTCAGATACATCGTTGCCGGAGACGAGTTGCGTTTGGTCAGTAGTGAGTGCCAAAGACGAAGCGTAGTCGAGAACTGCCGTTCATATGGGGAATAGTAGGCTCCCAGGATACTGGACACTGGATGGTTTCCGTGTTGAAGCTCCTAGGAGCTTGTTCACGGGTCATTTTCAACTAGTACAATTAATTTGGGATCTTTTCACTTTCGTAAAAGTGAAAAGATCCTTAATTTGTCTTGTATGGTACAACACTTCGACAGTTGTAGCTAATAGTAACAAACAGGGTCAAATTTTGCAGAAGCTGGTGATTAATTTCCTGCGTAAGGAAAAACAAACTGTTGCGCCAACGCGGTTGGACAGCTGGAACCCGACCAATACAAATAACAGGTTCGTTTAATCACGAGGTCATGTGACCTGCTGGAACGAAAAGGGCTTGTGGAGCCGCTATTCGGGTATTTAAGCCTAGATGAGTCAAAACGAAAACATCTCACACATAATAAGCGGCACTCTGTCGGTTACGACGACGAGGGTTCCAGTTGATCCAATCAACGAAACAGCCTGCTCGTGAAATTAACGTGTAAGTGGCTGAGCACTCCACAGACACATGTACCCTTAATGTAGTTCTCGGGGAGATTCAGCGTGACACAGTGTGTGACAAGGCTGGCCCTTTGAAATACAGGCACAAGAGAAACAGGAAGAAAGTGATAGAAATTTGTGGTGAAAGAGTACAGCAGGGTTCACTACTACCCCCTGCCGGAGCCTCGTGGAGCTTTACGTGTTTTCGCTCAATAAACACTCACAACTCTCGGTCTGGGAATCGAAACCGCGATCCTACGACCGCGAGTCCACTGCCCTAACCACTGGGCCATTGCGCCTCCACAATCTCGCACATAATGACAGTGTAAATCACTTCTGCTACAGTCACTCCCCTGCCAGAACATTTGCGGCCGGTTTCAGCTTTGCCTGAGGATAACTACAATGTATAGCAACATTTGCTCAGAAGTCGAGGTAAATAGTAATCTATAGGAATTGTTTAGTATTATGTGTACGGTTCGTCAGCCCTCTCGCCCCTTCTCTGGTGCAAGACCAGACTAGACCTCCATATTTATATATGAACTGAGAAAATGGAGCGAGAGGAAGGTATCCCTAAAGGATTAGGTGAAAATGGTAAACGCCTACATCGCATTCGTCATCAACTACTGCCTAGCAGTCGTCTCTTACCCTGCTTCATAACTAACCAGACTGGAGCCCTTGTTCTTCCACTTTCTATGGAGGGGATAGGTTCCGCTGGTTAGACGAGCCATTTGCCGATAACCACTGCATGAAGGGTTGGTATGGTGGGCTAATAATGTGCAGGCATGCGCTGAGACTACGTCTCCAGCATTTACTGGACTATGAGCAATAGTGGTAGAGGTTTGTCAGACGGGTATTTTTTCAAACTGTTCTGAGACAGAATTTCGGTCCTGGATCAAGTATAGATCGAGACAGGGTGCTAGCACCTACAAAGTCGTTAGGCGCTCACACCCTTCTGCTAGCGGATAATGTAGTCGGTCGAAGCTCTACTATAGCGTTCTACAGAGAATTAGAGGTGGGCAAAGTGATGACGTCTTTGGCGAGACCCTCGACGTTGTAAATTAACTGGCTGGTCAATTCTGGAGGGTTTGTTTCATGGCCTATTGATAATTGGAGATAATTGTTATAAAAGCAATGGTTGGCAGAATCGTTAGAGCGTCGAACAAAATGCTTTATGGTATTTCTTCCAACTCTACTCTTGAGTTCGAATCCCGCCAAAGTCAACTGTATCTTCCATCCTTTCGCGGTGGGGTGGGGTCCGATAAAATAAAGTACTAGCCATGTATTGAGATCAATATAATCGTACGGCGGCGAGCTGGCAGAATTGTTACTGCGCCGTACAAAATGCTTATCGGCATTTCTTCCGACTTCACGTTCTGAGTTCAAATTCCACCAGGGTCGATTTTGACTTTCATCCTTTCTGGGTCCATAAGATAAGTACAACACTGGGATCGGTAAGACAAGTACCAGTTAAGCACTGAGGTCCATGTAATCGACTTAACCCTCTCAAGAAATTGCTGGCCTTGTGTCAAAATTTGAAACCAATATAATCGATTAACTCCTCTCCTCGAAAGTGCTGAGTTTATACCTAAATTAGAAACAATTATTCGAGTCCGGTAAAGGCAGCATGCGAGCAAATTGGTTATAACGTTGGGGAAAATGCTTCGCAGTATTTTTGTGCTGGTTCTTTACATAGTGAGTTCAAATTTTGCTAAGGTTAGCTTTGCCTTTCATCCCTCCTGGAATAAAATAAAATACCACTCAAAATTACTGGCCCTGTGCCAGTAATATTGGAAAACATAATTTGCTGCAGTCGTGCCTCTTTCTTCCGAAATCAGCAAAAGGAATACCAATGAATTACTGAGGACAGCATAATTGCTACAACTCTTCCCTAATAAATAGCTTTGTACTTCTATCAGAAACTACTAATAATTCATATATTCTGTAGAAAGACAGACGAAATATTTTGCAGTATTAAGTTGTGTCCCTTTACGTCCCCTGTTCAAAATCCGCTGTGGTTGATTTCGTCTTTCAATCTATCTGAGGTCGACGAAAGAGAATATCAATCAAGTATCGAGGTCGATGTCATCGACTATGGATTCTTTTGTTACTAAAATTTCTGGTTTCGCACTTGTGTAACAAATCATTAATTCCCGCAGCAGCAATCAGGTATTTCAGTCGACACTTTACTTATTACCATTACGTCCACTCGTAGTTTCGATTTTCTTGAATCTCGTTAGAGTTTCTTCTCGTTGTTTTGGTATTTGCTGGTTGGTTAGGTGAAGAGTGTAATATCAACAGCTGTACCTTTACCTGCATATTGGTGTTATTACTTCGTGCCAACTGGTGGTGGTAAACTAAGCCTCTTTACTCAGCAATGGATCCCTACCACTCGTTGTACACATGAATAGCCATGATATTGACATTAAGTTTACTTTGGTTTGACCGGCCGCTACTGAAGTCAACATATGATATAGGTTTGTATATGTATATACATGTCAATTGTTGTCAGTGCTTGGATAGGAAGCCAGCTGTAGTTGTTTAACATGAAACTTTCTGTTATGTTTATTCGTCAAACACAAAAATAGCACACACTCTTCTGAAAACTGAAATAACCCCTAATTTATATCTCACCTATCTACTATCTATCAACGATAATTTTTCTGAATAACTCACACCTGAATAGTAATTGTTTATTTACATGTTTTTCACACACATCCTTCTTAATATCATAGAATCGGCGGAGCACCGGGCAGAATGACTTTCATTAATATGTAATTATGTTTCTGTACATTTGGATTTCAAATCTCTTCTGGATCGACTTAGTCTTCCGTCCTTACGGGTTTGTTTTGTTTTCTTTTATATTTCCATTCACATGTGGGATTCATTTAGAAAGGCATAAACCGGTTCAGTTTATAGCTGGTATTTTATCACCCCCAGGATGTAAGGCAATGATCATTTCGGTTTGATTTGAATGCGGAACGTTGGTGAAATGAAGTACATTTCAAATACTGAAGTAAATATAGTCGACTACTTACTCTCATCTAAAATTTGAGGCCCCGTGACTAAGTTAGACACCAATACGATAGAATCTGTAGAACGTCGGACAAAATTATTTGTTTTAGTAATAAGTTACGACTCATGACATTTTGTGTTTAAATTTCGCTGATGTCTACTCTACTGCCTTACTGCTTTGATAAAGTACATGTTAAGTACTCGTACCGAAATAATTATTCACTTTTAACTGCGTGGTCACATACCTATGTTAAATATCATTATGATAAAGTTGGTGTCAGTTTAATCGAGACTGATTTTCTTCACATATCTCACTGTAAACTATTAAGAGGGACTAATTGATATAAATAATTTACTAGGTGTTTCTTAGCTGAACCAGCAAGTCGTGGGTATTTAAGTTTAGTTTAGTATACCTAACTCGGAAATTCACGTCCAGTTGCGGTGAACATTTGCTCGAGATAATATAACCATAATTACCTTATTGGTTCACTGCAATTGATTGGCACCTTGTAAATCAAAATTGATTTTTGTGCGTTGTCCAACAAGAATTTGTTTAAATAAATGTGACCATTCAGTAGTACTAATATAGGCTTATACAAATCTTATTGAAGTAATTCTATGTAATTTGCTATATATATTTTCTACTAACTGCACTAGCACACTAATATAGTTGCTTTGAATTGTCTTTGCTCTTAATTGTCAGTCATTTATATACAATATAATAAACCAATCCTCTTTATATTTCTAACGGACTGTTAGTTCTAACGAAGGGAGAATAACTTACAGTACCCAAGCTAGTGATGGCGTGTCGGTGAAATAAAATTTATTGAAATCCTGAATTAATACATATACCGTAAGAGGCAAGTTACAAGGTTTCATACCGGGCATATTTTTGCAAAGGCGTCTGCTGAGGTTTCAAACAGGGCCTTTCTTCAGAGATGGAATAAAGCTAGGCACAGTAGAGTCAAAGAATACGTTGAGCATCTACCCCACTTTGAACCCGCTTTGAACCGACATTGTCTACGCCAGTTAAAAAAACAAAACAAAACAAAATAAACGCTTTTACTCGTACATTATACTAATTACTAAATACTCGCTGATGGGCATGATTGACTGTTTATGTTGCTTGCACGAAAACTTAGCTATGAAGTAGTAATCATCTTCACACATGTGTATGCGTGTATTTATGTACATAGCCGTTATTCTCTTTTTCAAAACAACTAGCCCCAGTTCAACCTTGATCGAAGTGACTTACGTTTCCCTTTTTTTTTTTCTATTAAATTACGTACTCAGTGATTTGAGGGGCGTTTAGTTGCCATTTCTAGCAGGTCGAGCTACTGCTTAGAGGTCTGCTCGTACTACCTTTAGTAATTATTGTTTGGACCCAGGTCAATCCTGATTAAGTAAACCTGATATTCCTGTCGAGAACATGTTCATCCCCCAACTCCGTCACACACCTTATGTTCTTAAGACTTGTATGGGTGTGGTTTTGGGAAAGAAACTTGGTTGCTATTTATATTCTGTATATATATATATATGTAGCAGGTTGAGCTCAGTTTGTATAATCTACAGTTGTTATTGTTGTTTAGCCGAGGTCAGCTAAGATCAAAAGCATTCTAAAAAAAGACTATCTCGATTGGTTTATTTTGGGTTTTTCTTTCTTCCGAAGCTTAGTATTTCTCAGCTTATGTTATCTAACGTATTCTTCCTTTTATAAGATGGTTTAATGATGTGAAGGATAGTTACTTAGTTGCTATTTCTAAACGGTTACATAGAATCTCCCACTATCAGTAAGGTGAGAGATAGTGTTAAGTGAACCACCAAATTGGAAATACCTTGCCGAAATACATCAGAGATTTACTAGGAGTAGATGTGGCTTTATCCAAAATAGACTTTGACATATTTCTATCTCAGCTGTCAGATGAGGATCATCATCATCATCATCATCATTTAGCGTCCGTTTTCCATGCTAGCATGGGTTGGACGGTTCAACTGGGGTCTGTGAAGCTGGAAGGCTTCATCAGGCCCAGTCAGATCTGGCAGTGTTTCTATGGCTGGATGCCCTTCCTAACGCCAACCACTCCGTGAGTGTAGTGGGTGCTTTTTACGTGCCACCCGCACAGGTGCCAGACAGAGCTGGCAAACGGCCACGAACGGATGGTGCTTTTACGTGTCACCGGCACGGGGGCCAGGCGAGGCTGGCAACGGACACGGGGGCCAGATAGCTTTAAAAAAACAAAAACCACAAACATGAGGGCAGTGTTGTCCAACTTTTTCCCTAAAATCACTCAGAGAGGGCTGTAGAAATGAAATAAACTAACAATCATACCAATGGTGGTTGCCCCAGCATGGTCAAGCCTCTGGCTGAAACAAATGCAAAAGTAAACTGTATATACATGACTGAATGTAAATGTATTGTTATATTTAGTTCTTTTATCATTGTCATTTAATGTTCCTTCATACAGGCATGGCTTGCATTCCTTGATAGAAACTGGCTGGTCAGAAGACTGCGCCAAACAGGGTTTCTGTGGGTGGATACTCTAACACTAATCACTTTACAGGGTGCTGGGTGCTTTTTATGTGACACCAGCAGCGGTAAGGTCACCAAGTAACCTGCAAGACTAGCCCCCTCAACTGGATGGAGAGTAGCATTGAGGGAGGTGGCTTTGTGCAAGGTGATAAGTTAAACCATGATAGAGGGTGAAAAACAGGTGTCTTGCAGTAGAGGAGATATGTGGCTACCTCAGTTGGAGAGAGATGAAAAAGAAACAGATGTTGAGGATGTGTTGAGGGGGTACTCTCAAGTTAGAGGTAGGTGTATATAAGTGGAACCAAGGATTGGATTGGGTGAATGGCTGGATAAGTTTGCGAGATTGTGAAAGGAAGGTGGGAGATAGAGGGGAGGGAAATGTGAGTGGACACAGGTAATGGGTGGGGGATATGTTGACAGGGTCACATTGGGTGCAGGCAGGCTCCTGAGGGTGTGAAGGGAGAGTGGGAAATAGAGGGTAGTGGAATGTGAATGAAAGGAAGTGGGAAGAATTATTAGACAGATTGTGTGCAGGGGCAGAGACCAAAGACATCATCATCCTCATTTAACATCTGTTTTCCATGCTGGCATGGGTTAGATGATTTGACTGGAACTGGTAAGCCAGAGGGCTGCACCAGGCTTCCATCTGTTTTGGTTTGGTTTCTAAAGCTGGATTCTCTTCCTAATGCTAACCACTGCATAGCATGTACTGGGTGTCTTTTACATATCACCGTCTGGGGTGCCTAACATGTGTCACCACCATGGGTGCTTCATGAGTGTCACTGTCATGGGTACCTCACATGTGTCACTGTCACAGGTGCCTCGTGTTTCACCGTCATGGGCGCTTCATGCATGTCACTATCACGGGTGCCTCGTGCATGTCACTGTCACAGGTGCTTCACATATGTCACCATCTTGGGTGCCTCACTAACAAGAATGCCTCACACGTGTCACCAGCACAGGTGTCTTTCGTGTGTCACCAGCAGTGGTCATACACACACAAACTTCTATAAGTTACTGTGCTCCGCTAAAAACTATTCAGTATTCAGTTTAACGTTAAATTGTTTATACATATGACCTGTTATAAAAACAAATACACATATATGTATATGGACATATGTGTATATATGTGTGTGTGGATAGATATATTTATATATGTGTGTGTGTGTATAAATATATAGGTAGGTGTGTATGTATATATATATATACATGGCTCAGTGGTTAGAGCGTCGAGCTTATGATTGTGAGGTTGTCAGCTCGAATCCCGTACCGGGCTGCGTGTTGTGTTCTTGAGCAAGACACTTTACTTCACGTTGCTCCAGTTAACTCAGCTGTAGAAATGAGTTGCGACGTCACGAGTGCCAAGCTGTATTGGCCCCCTTGCCTTTCCCTTGGATAACACTGGTGGCGTGGGGAGGGGAGACCGGCATGCATGGGTGACTGCTGGTCTTCCATAAACCACCTTGCCCAGACTTGTGACTAGGAGGGTAACTTTCTAGGTGCAATCCCATGGTCAGTGTCGTGACCGGAGGGGGTCCCCGAATATATATATATATATATATATACATACGTGTGTATATATATATGTATCTCTCTGGGTGTGTGTATATGTGTCTGTCTATATGTGTATACATATCTATATATATGTATATGTAAATATATATATATATGTGTGTGTGTGTAGGTATATATGTGTGTAGATAAACATATATATGTAAATATTTATGTATATATATATATATGTGTATATATAGATATGTAAATATATGTGTGTGTGTATATATATATATATATATGTAAATATTTATATGTATATATATATATATATATATATTGTATTTAGGAATGGTCATTTTGTCAGTTTAGCCAATAAAAACACACGCGCTATATATTTGTTGTTACTTTGCTTTAGCGTTATTTATTTCTTACATTAATCTTAATCTTATTTTGACCAGAGTTCTTTCGTCACACGTTTTAGTTTAACAATAAAATATATGCCCAGGACTAGGGGGCAGCCATCTGCATTAGTATTGCCGGTGATGTAGCCAACCTTTTCATGGTATGGTGGGACAGAAGGCTTAAGCAACGCCTAACACAGAACTCCATACTCGTGAACATGTACTCTCGCTATGTTGATGATATCAACATAGTGGTAAAGGCACCCCCACAAGAGAGTACTGTTGATATAGTAATAGAAACTAATACTATGGAGAGCATCCAGCAGATAGCTAACTCCATCCACCAGAGTATTAAGGTCAAAATTGACTACCCTACTAAACACCCTAACCATAGACTACCAGTACTAGACACAGAACTCTGGCTAGAAACTGAGAATAATAAAACCCAAATCCTTCATTCATACTATGCCAAACCTATGGCCTCCAAATACTTGATCCACTGGAACTCAGCTATTGCGGACAATGTCAAATCCAATATTTTGATGGCAGACCTCATCAGAATAATGCAAAATGTATCCCACATGTGCAAGCCTCCAGAGTTAAAGAGACACATACAACATTTCGTTCACTGCATGCAGTTCTCAGGTTACAGCCATAAAGAAAGGATCAGAGTATACAAACTATCTATGAAGAAATTTGATACTATCTTATGTAATGATAGGAATGGGATTTGCCCACTCTATAGGAGCAAGTCATGGAACACTATTGAAAAGACAAAGAAGAAAATAGGGAAGGCCAACTCTTGGTATGATAGCCACAAATACCAGAGTGTCATGTTCATCAACACCACTCCTAGAGGTGAAATGGCCTACCGCTTTAGAAGGACCCTAGACAAACTTAATATATGTAAATATATATGTATACTAGCACTATGACCCAGCATTGCTGGGTCATTGTGCTAGTAGATATATATAGTTATGGTACATTCTGTAAAGAACGTAGTAGAGAGCAGTATAGAGCTCATCTACCTTCAGATTTCTCCTCTGCTATCCTGTAGTAGTATTATACGTACATCCAGGTTTGCATTTGGGCATCTGTCTTGTTGGATAATGATCTAGTACACGCAAATCCAAGGCTGTGCGTCCAAGGTCAAACAAGTTCTAGGGAACTATATTCTAAGAAACTTTTGGAGAAAATTACAGACCTGATTAAGCGCATGAGATGGAAAGCTTTCTTTTATGACATGGAAGAGGACACCACAGAAAATATATTCTATAGTATAAAATATAAGAAATTCCTCCAAAGATCAAAGGCCTGGGAGATTTCGAAGCGTTTCTCTTTTTTTTTTAGCCATTTTTTCCATCCGCCGGATAACTGAAGAGATGACAATGTGGATTTCCACCTTGGCATCCGAAACTCGGAGTTTTATCATGGCTACCAAATAACTGTCACATATTACATCTACAGATAAAGTCCTCTATTTACATAATATTGAGGTCTCTTTCATTCTTTTGTTGTCTTAGAAAAGTTGGATCTAAGAAGAGTCAGTTGTGGTGTGCAATAGAGACGATTGCGTTGGTATGGTCATGTGGCAAGAATGGATGAAGATAGCTGTGTGAAAAAGTGCCACACCCTAGCGGTTGAGGGAACCTGTGGAAGAGGTAAACCCAGGAAAACCTGGGACGAGGTGGTGAAGCGCGACCTTTGAACATTAGGCCTCACTGAGGCAATGACTAGTGATCAAGACCTTTGGAAATATGCCGTGCATGAGAAGACCCAGCAGGACAAGTGAGACCATAACCCGTGGCCTTTACCAGGGATGTAGCCAGACCACTTATGCATACCTTTCCTTCTTTGGACACAAAACTCTGCTTGCGAAAACCTGTTGAGGCAGGTGAAATCGAAATTGAATTCGATATCAAACCAAATTCGATGACTGGCACCCATGCCAACCTCTCTTCATTGGACACTAAACTCTGCTTCCGAAGACCTGTTGGGGCAAGTAAAATCGAAATTGAACCAAATTCGATGACTTGCACCCGTGCCAATAGAGCGCTAACAGCTCCATCCGAGCGGGATCACTGCCAGAGCAGCTGTCTGGCTTCTGTGCCAGTGGGCATGTAAAAAGCACTATTTGAGCATGATTGTTACCAGCGTCACCTTACTGGCACATGAACAAAACATTCAAGCGAGGTCGTTGCCAGTGCTGCTGGACTGACTCCTATGCAGGTGGCACGTAAAAAACATCATTTCAAGCATGGCCGTTGCCAGTACCGCCAGACGACCTCGTGCAGGTGGCATGTAAAAGCACCTACTACACTCTCAGAGTGGTTGGCATTAGGAAGGGCATCCAGCTGTAGAAACTCTGCCAGATCAGATTGGAGCCTGGCACAGCCATCTGGTTCACCAGTCCTCAGTCAAATCGTCCAACCCATGCTAGCATGGAAAGCGGACGTTAAAGGATGATGATGACATAAGTATATATATATATATATATATATATATATATATATACACACACACACACACACATAAGTGTATATATATGTATATATACATAAGTATATATGTATATATAAATACATAAGTATATATATATATATGTATATATAAATACATAAGTATATATATATATATATATATAAATACATAAATATATATATATATATATATATATATATATATATGTGTGAATATATATAAGTATATACATATATATATAAATATAAATATCTATAAGCCTGATATTATAAAACTGTCAAAAGAAGTGACCACTAACTTCTTCACCTCTGATATATGATTGGCTGTTTGTACTCTGATTGGCAGAATCATTAACACACTCAGCAAAATGCTTAGCGGTATTTTGCCTGTCACTGCGTTGTGAGTTCAAATTCCACCGAGGTCCACTTCGTCTTTCATCCTTTTAGGGTCAATAAATTAAGTTCCACTGAAACACTGGGGTTGATGTAAACAATTAGTTCTTTCCCCCAAAATTTCAGATCTTGTGTCTATAGAAGAAAAGACTACTGTTGTTGTTTTCAACATTGTTGCTGCTGTGTATATGTGCACTTGTGAGTGTATATGGGTGTGTATCTTTATCTAAATACATAAGAAAAGGTGTGGCCTCCACCACCCTTCTTTCCCAAAACTTTTCTTTTTTCTATTTATACCATTGTATTACTTTGCACTCTGTCAAACTATATTTTGTCACAATATTGATGTTGTGGATATTTTGCATAGCAGGGATAAAAATTGGCTTCAAAATTTAGCACAAGACTCGCAATTTCAGGGGATGGGTTAAGTCGATTACATCGACCCTAGTGCTTGGCTGGTACTTATTTTATCAACCAACCCCGAAAAGATGAAAGGCAAATTCTTCCTCAGCAGAACTTGAATTGAGAATGTAAAGATGAACGAAATGCTGCTAAGCAATTTTGCCCAGTGTGCCAACGCTTATGCCAGCTCGCTGCCTTTTAGTCATCTTTCAGACTCAATAATGTCTATCTCTATTCCTTAGTACTAATTGCTGGAGCACCTACCTTATAATGGTGGTGGTAGTTGTGTAACCCTAAATAAAGAGGCCAAAATCAAAGCCATGACCATCCCTACTTTTTCAGCAATAGTGTTCCTCTCTTCTTATTTAATGTACATCTTTTTAGGATGGTAAGGGGCTGGTTGCTTTCAGGAATACCTGTTTGCTATTTCTAGCAGGTTGAGCAAACATGTAGAGATTGAATGGTTAGGAAGTGGCTGGGTAAGTGTATCAGTGTTGCTACCTGTAAAACCTGATTGCTTCAATAAAGCTTCATTATTTACCTGCTAGTATAGGAGTGAAAAAGAAACCGTTTTAAAAGAGCATTGTATGGGAGTTTGTGTGTACAAGACACAGATTTCATCCATGTATTTTTGGTCCTTGTTTTTCAGAAACTTAAAAAGGCTTTGGTGACTTGAAAACAATAGAATAGAGATCATGCTTTGTAAGCATTACTACAATATCTGAATTGTTAGCTTAATCTATATTTGGGTTGAACTTTATTGTAGAATGACTATAGACAATATAAATGTGTACTGTGGCACAGGTCACCACTTATTATAATCTTGTATCTTAAATTCACAAAGCTAGCATAGTTTTATCTTTTATCTTGACTTGTTTCAGTCATAAGATCACAGCCATGCTGGGGAACCACCACTTTGAAGGGTTTTCAGTCAAACAAATTGACCCCTGTACTTATTTAAGTCTGACACTTATTCTGTGAATCTTTTTGCCAAAATGCTATGATATAGAGACATAAATAAACCAACACCTGTTGTTAAGTGGGTGGAGTGACATACATTCATGTGAGGGGCTTTCATGTAGTTTCTGTCTACCAAATTTACACACAAGGCATTAGTTGGCCTGGAGTTATAGTAGAAGACACTTGCCCAATGTGCCACACAGTGGGACTGAATTTCTAAAAATATTTTTAATGTTTTATGCATTAAGATATGTTAACAATGACATATTTTCTATACAACCTTTTTAGTACTTTATTCATATTGAATTATTCCTATGTATTTTAATTAATTTTGACAATAATCAAGAATTTGGAGGGATTCAGTAAAATAATTTAATTTTGGTGTTTGGAATATAACTTGATTCATAATTGCAGTCCATTGAGTGCAGCTATGATGGGATACCATCTAGAAGTGTTTTAGTCAAACAAATTAGTCTCTGTACTTACTTTAAGTCTGGCATCTGTCTCTTTTTTGCTGAACTACCAAGTTATGGGGACAAGACCCAACCAGCATCAATTGCCAAATGGTTGAGGACAGAAGACAATTATACACACACACACACACATGCATGCACACACAGTGGCTTCCACTCAATATCCATCTATTAAACTCACTAACAAAGCATTAGTCAACTTGCAGACATATTAGCAGACACTTACCTAAAGTGCCATACTATGAGGCTAAGCCTGAAGTGTGCTTTTAACTTCATAACTGATAGAAAATTTTAATTGACATATGAACATTTTAAAAAGAGGCAAGGTTAGTATCATAAAAGCAAAGGCAGTCTCTGGTTAGCTGGTATGAAAATGGTTAATTTTAAGTAAATTGATATAGTTTTAATGTGGGTTATTTTTCTTTTATTTGTTGTACTTGCGTGGTTTTTCGATGTAAATTTTGTTTTAGTTGCAAGTATGGATGTGTGAATAAGAAATTCACTTCCCAATTGCACAGTTCCAGATTCAGTCTCACTACATGGCACCTTTGGTAAGTGTCTTCTACTGTAGCCCTAGGCAGACTAAAGCCTTGTAAGTGGATTTGGTTGATAGAAACTGAAAGAAATAAGGTGGCGAGCTGGCAGAAACGTTAGCACGCCAGGCAAAATGCTTTGCGGTATTTCGTCTGCCGTTACGTTCTGAGTTCAAATTCTGCCGAGGTTGACTTTACCTTTCATCCTTTTGGGGTCGATAAATTAAGTACCAGTTACACACTGGAGTCAATGCAATCGACTTAATCCCTTTGTTTGTCCTTGTTTGTCCCCTCTATGTTTAGCCCCTTGTGGGCAATAAAGAAATAAGAAACTGAAAGAAATTCATTTGTGTGTGTTTGTGTCTTTTATCTTGACTTTGGGTTTTAGGTGAAAGCAAGTGTCGCTGTCTTAAAAGTGGTGTCATTCGTTGCCAGTCTTCAATGAAAATAAGGGGAAATACTATCTTACTTGGGAGCAGGTGAGAGTTTATGTCAAGAGAGACATTTGATCATAGAAAACCTGCCCCAACCAATTCTGCCCGACTCATGCAAGCATGGAAAAGTGGGTGCTCAATAATGATGATACTGAAATTCATGACTTCTTATATGTTGCTTTTATCAAATACTAGTTTTACACTTCTTCTCAGTGTACCAACCCTAAAAAAGTGGCAAGTTATTCTTTTTTTTTCTTTCTTACATTACCACAATCCCCAAATATTTAGAATTGTTATTCATTCTTAACTGGATTTCTTTAATCTTTTAGATGTTTCAGTCAGTGGACTATGGCCATACTGGAGCACCACTTTGAAGGATTTAGTCAAACAAATTGTATCAAGTGCTTATTTTTTAAGCCTGGTACTTATTCTATAGGCCTCTTTTGCCAAACTGCTAAGTTACGGGGGAACTAATTGTCAAATGATGCTGAGAGCAGGGGACAAGCACAAATGCACAAGCACACACACACACACACACACACACAATGTATTCTGTGTATACATACATACATATATATATATATATATACATAATAGGCTTCCGTGACTCACTCACAAGGCATTGGTCATTTTGGTGCTATAGTAGAAAATGCTTACTTAAGAAGCTGCTTAGTGAAACTGAACTCAGAATCACATGGTTGCAAAGTGAGCTTCTTAACTACATACTTTATCTATAATTCTTAATAATTATAGTATGATTGTCAATAAACTTTGTTATTCTTTTATTGATGTCAGGAAATGAATCCATATAAGTTTGATTGCATATGTATTATAAATTACTTTTGTAATAAAGTGTTTAAGAAATCAAAATTCCAAGAATTTATCATTAGGGGAAAAAAAAAAACCCAAATAAATATTTAAAATAAAATAAGAGCATGATTGGAGAAAGGAAATGGGTATTTGTAAAAATACTTTCTCGTACAAGAGTGTATATAAACAGATAGCATTACGTTTAGGAATTTTTTCTTATCTGAAAGGGAACTACCATTTGTGGTTGTATGTGTGTGTGTGTGTAATTTACAGAAGTTAACCACTAACTAGGCTAAAGTTAAGGTGTGAGAAAATCATCAGTGGCTGCTGCAGCTGACTTCAGTGTAACATGTTACCGAAACATGTAGTAACATGTTACCGACTTTTCTGCTCTACCCTCAGCTCTGTCAGTTATCTATGGGAGTGTTTGTGCTCTCTCTCTCTCTCTCACAAATACATACACACTGAAGGATCTGATATATAAATGCATGTGTATGTTAGGGCATGTGTACTGAAAGTCACACATATTCACCAATATACAGCCATCTCAGTGTGTGTACTGGCATATATATATATATATATATATATATATATATATATATTATATAGTGAGAATTTACAAAAAAAAAAAAAACACATGCACGCACACATCTTTTATTCTTTCTTGTTTTAATCATTGGCCTGTGGCTATGCTGGGGCACTGCCTTGAAAGTTCCTAATTGGACAGACTGACCCCAGTCATTATAGTTTTAAGTCTAGTACTCATTCTATTGGTCTCTCTTGCCAAGTTACAAGGATGTAAACAAACCAACACTAGTGGGGGCACACACGTGCGCACATGCACACACACACACACACACATGATGGGCTTTGATGCAGTTTCTATCAGCCAAATTCACTCACAAGGCATTGGTTGACCTGGGGCTATATAGTAGAAGACTTTTAGCTCAAGTGGCAATAGGACTGAACCTTAGACCATATGGTTGAAAAGTGACCTTCTTAACCACACAACTATGTCTGCACCTTCTTAAATACACGACCATACATCTCTCTCTCTCTTTTTATATATATATATATATATATATATATATATATGTGTGTGTGTGTGTGTGTGCGTGCGCGTATGTGTTATTGTGTGTACATATTTCACAAATGAAATTTTATTCTGATGTAGTGATAATGATGAAGAAAGTGAAAAAGATGATATTTGTTTTGTGTTTATCTTATTTATTTCAAGTCCTTAATATTTATCTACGCTTAACAGGGGAGCTTCAGTGTGGTTGCTCAATCTGCTAGAAATAACAGCCAAATATCCTTCAGATAACACTTCAGCTTATAAACACTGGATATTGTAATTCTAGGTAAGCTTTAAAAGGCTGGATACAACGGTTGTGACGAGAAAGCCTTTTATTATGGGTCTGCCCACTCAAGACTGTTATGAAGCTAAACAGTAATAACTATTACTCACACAAGTATTAAGTAACAATAGTGCTGTTGTTATTTACTATAGGCAGCTTACATTATAATACTACTTCAGCACTGATAAATTTAAGTCTATCTCTCTCTCTCTTTATAAGTAGCAATACAAAGGCATAAAATTGCCCAATATTGTATGCTGGAAATAAATATAGTCTTGTATATGTTAATTTATGCAAGATAGTCAAAAGATATATACCAGATCAAATAAAACTGCTGTTCAGGCAGTGTAATTCCTGTTCATAAGTTAATTTATGTGTGTATTCATATGTGTTATTTACATTATTTATATTTGTCGGATATTTGTTCTCATCTTGTTTGTTGTTAACACAACATTTCAGCTGATATACCCTCCAGCCTTCATCAGGTGTCTTAGCGAAATTTCGAACCTGGGTTCTCATTCCTAAGGTATTTTTTTGATGTTGTTGTTATTATTATTATTATTCAGGTCACTGCCTGGAATCAAGCTCGGAATCTTGGGGTTAGTAGCCCGCGCTCTTAACCACTATGCCATATGTCCGGGCATATGGTGTAGTGGTTAAGAGCGTGGGCTACTAACCCCAAGATTCCGAGTTTGATTCCAGGCAGTGACCTGAATAATAATAATAACAACAACAACATCAAAAAAATACCTTAGGAATGAGAACCCAGGTTCAAAATTTCCCCAAGACACCTGACGAAGGCAGGAGAGTATATCAGCTGAAACCAATGATGGCTTAGTCACTATCAACAACATTTTTGTATGTCTATGTGTCTGTTGTATATGTACACACATTTTTATGTATGTGTATATTTGACAGATTGGTTTGAGTGCTATTGATAACATGTAATCCAGTGCCACATGTTACATGGTCCAGTCATCTGCTTCTGAAATTGCATCAGGCTAGCTTGGTGCAAATTCAGAAAAAGATGCAACACTCTTTGCCAGGTTAGCATGACAAAGGGTTTTGCTAGAAAACCAGTCATAGGATTGACAACTATCTAGTAACAGTGCACAGGTTCATAGAAATACTCCTGAGAGTAATGAATTGCAAGCTCTTGTCAGAATATCTAAGAGAGAGGTAGATTGGGTTCCTTCCTTAACCATAGCTAAAGAGGGAGCTTATTTGCACTTCCCTGCTGCCTTGTAGATGAGTCCAGAAAAACAGGCTAGAGGATTTATACTAGAAGAGAAAAACGATCTATGGAAGTCAAATCTAAGATGGTTTCTGGGAGGAGGTATCAATTTTCAAGGACCGTCATCTATCTCTTTCACAGCAAAAATTATGTTACTTAAAAATGCATACTCCTAACACCACTATAGAGTTTCATTGTGCAGCTGTCTTCTCTTGTAATATGGATTTTGGACCACAGAGGTGGTAACTGTCAGTATGGTATCATAGTCATCTGTGATGAAAAAAACAACACCACTTGTGTAGTTTTCTTGCTTATGGGAGCACTTGATACATGGAGTGTAGGTAGTTGTATTCCCAATTCTGCAGGCAGCTGCGTGGCTACTTCATTTGCTGTTGTTGTCCTAGTCATTTGAAAAACACAAAAACTATTAAATTTACTTTAAATTTATTTTGTGACAGCTCATAAAATATATTAAAAGTGACTTTATCAGCCTTTTGCATGTTTTAAATGGCCCCTCCATGGTTATAATTGCTTCAGATCTTGTGTTGTTGCCATGATAAAATGCATCATGTAGTTGGTGTTTATAAGGACACCCTTTCTTAGAAAACATGTGAAAAAATGTAGCATACAAGTAATAAGAGGTCTTCTAACTCATGTAGGAGGATAGTAATTCTGAATAAGAACTAACATTGTTATATATCATCTGCCTTCCATGGGTTGGATGGTTTGACAGGAGCTGACCAGGCAGAAAACTGTACCAGACTTCAGTATCTGCTTTGGCACAGTTCTTATGGCTGGATGCCCTTCCTAACACCATCTACCCTGCAGAGTGGACATATATATGTAGTTGATAATCTTTTATCTGAAATTGGAAAGCAAATAATTTAGTGGGCAAGTAGATGTCTCTCAGTTCTCATTTTACGACTTAATGCCTAAACTTAAGGTGTTTAAGTTCTAACTACTGAATGACTCCTCACCAATACAAACACATTAACATTGATAACAGTAAGCCACTAGCGAAGTGTCTAAGTATTCTGGAATGAAATTGGAACTCCTTTTTGCTCATAATGAATCTGCTGCAGAATTAAAGAAATTCCAAATGTGAAAGCACTGCATAGAATTCAATCATAAAATATATACTCTTTTACTTGTTTCAGTCATTTGACTGTGGCCATGCTGGAGCACCACCTTTAGTCGAGCAAATCGTCCCCAGAACTTATTCTTTATAAGCCTAGTACTTATTCTATCAGTTTCTTTTGCCGAACCACTAAGTTACGGGGACGTAAACACACCAGCATCAGTTGTCAAGCAATGTTGGGGGGACACACACAAACATACACACACACACACATACATATATATGACGGGCTTCTTTCAGTTTCCATCTACCATATCCACTCACAAGGCTTTGGTCGGCCCGAGGCTATAGTAGAAGACACTGTCTCTGTCTCTCTCTACACTATATATATGCATACACACACACACACTCTGCTGTCACATTTTATTTTCATATATACCTAATTCCAGCATCTCTCTTCTGGATCCTGCTTAACTACCTTATCCCATTAAAACTAGAATAGATCAGCCTATTCCAATTGTTAGCACTAATCACTTTTAATCTTTCTTACAATTCTATTTATTTATATATTATGTCTATTGTTTCCTATTTATTCTATTCAAGGCACAGCTTAATCACTAAATCTACTGTTTTTCTCATAATGCTTTTCAGCTTAATTTTATTATTTTTTATTTACTGTTTTATTTTTTTTTGCTATTTCTGGGTTTATGAAATTTTAATTGTGCATCATTTTATTTGTTTCTTTATCTACGAATGTGTCCATCTACATTCATTTCTAGATTATCTCTCTCTCTCTCTCTCTCTCTCTATATATATATATATCTGTCTGTACGCCTAACTATTCAGAACAGGTTTTTAAATTTCCTCAAATCATTTTCCTACCTGTTTGTTCTTCATGTTTGCATGCAATAACATGTAGTCACTATTCTCACGTAAATACATACATCACTCACACACACGCATCTGTGTGTGTGATTGTGTGTGTATGTATATATATATATATATGTGTGTGTGTGTGTGCGCATTTGTGTGTATTGTTTTATAAACAATACTGTTTTAGAATATCATATATTGCATATAATGAAAAATAGTTTGCATTTTAACTATCTCTCCCCCCCCCTCTCTCTATATTTATATATATATATATGTGGAGGCGCAATGGCCCAGTGGTTAGGGCAGCGGACTCGCATTTGTAGGATCGCAGTTTCGATTCCCAGACCGGGCGTTGTTAGTGTTTATTGAGCGAAAACACCTAAAGCTCCATGAGGCTCCGGCAGGGGGTGGGTGGCGATCCCTGCTGTATTCTTTTGCTACAACTTTCTCTCACTCTTTCTTCTGTTGGCCTGCTCGCTTAGCCAGCGGGGTGGCGTATCTTGAAGGCTAAAACAATGCGAAGCGCATTGTGACCAGCGATGTGTAGCAACATCTGATAGCCTGGTTGGTCACGGTGATATATATATATAGGTGCAAGCATGTTTGTGTGGTTGAGAAGTTCACTTCCCAAGCACATGGAATAAGGTTCAGCTCCACTGCATGACACCTTGGGCAAGTTAACTTCTACCACAGCCTGGGGCCAACCAAAGTCTCGTGAATAGATATGGTAGACAGAAACTGAAAGAAGCCTCTGTGTGTTGTATGAGCTTGCATTTTCCTAGTATATGGTGCTTTGCAAATAATGGCTTTCTGACACTAGTCTGTCACAAAAGCATGTCCGGGCTTGTGGATACGTTGTGCAATTGTTGTAAACAAAAAGTTCATTCAGCCAGTGCCTTTTGTTTCCAGTTCTCTACATAAAGATCTGTCCAAGCTGTTTGTTGTCTGATAGACTGGCAGATTATTACTGCACTTGAAAACAAGTGGTGGTGGGGTTGACAACAGAAAGTGCATCCAGCTGTGAAAAAACAATTTTGCACCAACATATTCTCACTTCACTCATGTTAGCGTGGAAAAGTAGATAATAAAATGATCACACATGCATGCACATGTACACACACACACACACACACACACACACACATAATAGGATTCTTACAGTTTCTGACTACAAATTGACAAGGCATTGGTCAACACACTACTATAGCAGAAGACACTAACAGTGTCCAAACAATGGGAACAAACCCTAAACCACGTTGTTCCAAGGTGGACTTTGGTCACAAGCATAGCAGCGTAGTTTAGTGCTTATAAAATTAAGATTCACTAAATTTAAGAGGAATCTGTCTTCATTTCATCCATAATTACCAGCAATCCTCTGTTAACTCTGTTAATCAGACTTCATTGTTAATGTCTAACTGAAATTTAGGGGAAAATTTGTTTGACTTTAATATCTAAAGACAATAATTGCACGTTATGTAAAGCAGTTGATTGGCAGAATCATTAGTGTCAGTCTTGTAGCAGTTATTTTGGTTCATTGTGTTATCAGTTCAAATCCAGCTGAGGTCATTTTTGTCTTTTCCTCCTAAGGTTGAGTAAGTACTTTTCAAGTACTGAATCAATTCTCGCTTTTTCTCTCTCCCTTCCCACCTCTCTCTTTAGAATTTGCTGCATTGCACTGTAGGTAAAGTCATAAGTCACTACTCATAGTGTCTTTACTTCTAAGAAGTAAATTTGAGTTAAGCAGAGACTAGCAACCTCTTATTTAACATGCTACAAAAACTGTGTAAAATAACTAAATTGGCATGTTTGACCCTTGATCCTTCAACTTCCATTGCTATTACAACAGTCTCTGTTCCTCAGTCTTCCTTTTTCCACCACTCGTTCTATGCCTCTTCTACCAAACCCTGTGTTAATCACTTTACCTTGATCCTTCCTTCCTTCCCAGAACAAGTCTCCTTCCCATACATCTTTCCTCATAGAGGTTCAAATTGACATTAACCATATCAATATCAGTCTAAGGAGTATATAAGGGATGCAGTCCCTTTTTCCCAATGAAACGTTATTTAAATATATGTATATCATCATCACCATTGTTCTAAAGTCTGCTTTTCCATGCTTGCATGAGTCACACAGAATTTGTCGAAGCAGATTTTTTTTTTTAATGGTCAGATTCCCTTCTTGTTGCAGACCCTCAACTGTTTCCAAGCAAAGTAATAATTCTCCATGGATGGACATGTCTCCACAGAGAATTAGAAATGAATGATACGGCTTGTTTGTTGGGGGGGTCATTCATTTACAACTGTTGCATGATGCCAAGATAAGGACCTACTCACACACACACATGCATACATATAGGCCCCCTTCTTGGAAGCTCAGCCCCTGACTGAGGCACTTTTCATTCTTGTGCTCTTGTTTAATCCCAGGTTAATCTTAATTGAGCAGATTTATGCACAAAGGCATTCTAGCCATGAACTTAGATCTTTTTAGATTTATCTAGGATTACATTACCTTATCTAATGTATTTTTCGTACTTATGATGTTAGGGTTAGATTTACAAATAGGAACAACTCACCACCGCTGACTCAAAGGACAACTCTACACTAGGACAACTCAACACCAGGAAAATTGATTAATAAATAATTTGTTTTATAACATTATCAGAAATTTATGAAAAGATTAATCTTAATACATGGCTTGAATATAAAGAAACAGAACTTTTAGAATTCGAATAAAAGTAATTCATAAAGGATATAATTATGTGTGTGTGTGTGCATTCCAGAACAATGGTTTATTTGCTTCACTCTCGACCCAAGCTTCTTCAAGTTAGCAGTTTGTCGCAGTAATTTATTGGTCATAATGGCCTGTTTAGCTTGTGTCAAAGGTATTTAGATTGCTCTAAACCATTCAAAGAAGGAATATCAGGAATTCATATCTTTCTACCAATGCTGGCAGTCAATGCTCTTGAGATCGACATTGAGATGTAGAAATTTTGAAAGTTGGATTCGGGAATACATATTCAAATATGAAGGCAGATGACAGAATTCTGCATATTGTTTCATCTTTTTCAGAACGATCTCCCACAGAATATTTGAAGGGAATTGTATACAACTTTCAGTAAATTTCTCATTTAAATTTTATCCTTGTATTAAAAATGTATAGTTTCTCAATTACTTTAATTCGAATTTTAAAACTTATGTCGTCTTAAATTAATCTTTTATAATTACCTGATAATGTTATAAAATGATAAAGTTATAAAACGAATAAATTATAGGTGTAGGAGCGGCTGTGTGGTAAGTAGCTTGCTTACAAACCACATGGTTCCGGGTTCAGTCCCACTGTGTAGCACCTTGGGCAAGTATCTTCTACTATAGCCTTGGGCCAACCAAAGCCTTGTGAGTGGATTTGGTAGACAGAAACTGAAAGAAACCCGTCGTATATGTGTATGTGTGTATGTGTTTGTCCCCCCAACATCGCTTGACAACTGATGCTGATGTGTTTGCATCCCTGCAACTTAGCGGTTCGGTAAAGGAGACCGATAGAATAAGTACTAGGTTTATAAAGAATAAGTCCTGGGGTTGATTTGCTCAACTAAAGGCAGTGCTCCAGCATGGCCACAGTCAAATGACTGAAACCAGTAAAAGAGTAAAGAGTATTTATTAATCAGTTTTCCTGGTGTTGATTTGGCAGTGTTGAGTTATCCTGCACCCTTAGATTTAAGGATGATTTGGCTGCTATTTCTAACAGGCTAATGATCATGTAGAAACTTCCATGTGTGATTAGAGGAAGATTTCTTTTTGCTGTTTGTTATTTTACCAGGAGCTGGTAGAGCAATGTAGAAATTAGGGCTAGGAGGAAAGTTGTGAGACAATAAAAGGGGGCTGTCAAGGTTTGCAAGGCATTCATTCTTCAAAGTTCTGTCTGGGCTTCAAGTTACTGGTGCAGCAAAGAAGACAACCATAAATTCCGTCACTGAAACTGCAGAGAAGGCCACAAGGTGGCTTGGAATAAGAAAGACCAGTTTTTTGCTGCAACTAGGATGCAAACTGGGACTTCATTAACCCCAACTAGATCAATTGGGCAAGGAGGTCTGATGTTGAAAGGAAACATCACTGATGATGCATCCCAGAGCAAGATGTATCTTAGAACTAAATTAAATATCTATTTATTTTCATGCAACGTAGCTAGAAAGGTTTTTGTTGGAGCGATTATTTTTATGAAAGCAAAAACTGACCAACATAAACTACTTTGAAGAAGCTACTGATGGTAAGTGTCAGTAATAAAAGCAGTTAATAAGCTTTATAAAGTAAGATGGGCCCTGTTAAGTTTAGAAGAGTTTGATAGTTTGAAATACTGTAGGAAGTGTAGAATCTATCATTTTAACCTTTGCCTTTGCCCAGAGTGAGAGAAAAAAAATATTGTCTTTCTTTTTCACTCTCAGGTGAAGGGTAAGATTTGGCACTCATTAAAACAATTCAACTTGTCAAACTCTCTCATTCATCAGTTGCTGTTAATGCAGACCATATACTTTATTTCTGACTGTTCTATTATTTGCCATTAAATTTCACAGCTGGATGTTTCTCTCTGCTAATAACTCAACTTCTTTTCTTGAAATCATTCTTGGCATTTTCTTTGATCTTCATGAAATTTTAGTAATTACTCTCCACAAAACATTTTAATCAAAAATTCAACACCAAAAACTATATTAATCATTGTTTAAATTTTTAATTCATTGTCTGCAACTCTTTTTGTGTCACTCTCTTCTTTGTTGGTGCGGATGATTGATTTTTGGGACATGCTAAATTGTCTACATCAATTAATATCCAACCTGCACCCATATTGCTGAGCGAAATATCTTCCCCCAGTCCTCCAGACTGTCTTGACTTCTTTCTTTCTTCCAAATCCTATCTGTACTCTACTGCTTGTCCCTTCATATCATCTTAACACTGTCTCCTCAAGTCAATCTGTCCAACATCATTCTACTACAGAATAACAATTGTTCACCAAGTTCTTTGGTAATTCAAGACTGCCAACTAGCTGGAACTATATCAACGTGATACTGATTAACTAGCAACCTTTATACCATTCTGTATCTTGTTCAATTCAATACTACACACAACTACATATAGAATTTCATTTCACTTTGTGGCACATATCTCTTTATGTTCCAAAAATAAACTATTTTTTTACAAGTTCTAAATTCTCTTGTTTCTCTCCCACATATATTCCAAAATTGTTTCTGTAATATTATAATTACAAAGGAATAGAAGAAAAGTTTTATGAAAGCAACTGTATTAAATATAACAATGATTAAAATTTTTTTTTAAATTTTTATTTTATCTAGTTTCATCTCATGAGCTGTGGCCATGCTGGGACACATATTTTTTACTATTAACTTCATCCTTAATGTTTATATTTACAGTATTTATATTTATACTGCATTTGTAATGGTTTGCTCTCCTATTGAAATGAAACTGGATACAAATCATCGTCATCATCATTGTTTAACGTCCGCTTTCCATGCTAGCATGGGTTGGACAATTTGACTGAGGTCTTGCGAACCAGATGGCTGTACCAAACACCAATCTACAGCTGGATGCCCTTCCTAAAAACCACTCTGAGAGTGTAGTGGGTGCTTTTACATGCCATCTGCCCGAGGGCCAGTCAGGCAGTACTGGCAATGGCCACGATCAAATGGTTCTTTTTATGTACCACCTACACAGTAGCCAGTCCAGCGGCACTGGCAATGACCTTGCTCGAATGTTTTTTCATGTGCCACCAGCACAAGTATTAGTAAGGCAACGCAGCTAACGATCACGCTCGAATGGTGTTTTTAACATGCCATTGGCTCGGAGGCTTGCTTGTTGCTCTGGCCTTGATCTCACTCATATGGTACTCTTAGCGCTCCACTAGCACAAATATGCGCACTAAATATAATTGAGTCACAAAAATTATTGGAGGACACAATTCTAGATTTTTACTCATGCTTCTAAATTAGAGTTTCCATAATGACCCATCATAGATGTTGAATCAATGGTTTAAATGGTTAATAAAACATGTCTCTTCTATTTTACAGATTCCTGCAAAAGGAACTGACAGAAGAATTTAATAATGCCCAAATATTTTAATCTAGTAAGTGAAAAAATATGTTTTATGTTTTGCTAATTTGTTGAAAAGAGAACCATACCGATGTACTATCATCATCCATATTAATTTACTTCTGATATACTGTTGCACTTGTAAAGCGAATGATGTTATTGAAGCAAAATTAAGCACATTTGAAAGTAAATAAGACAGAAAATTTCTTTTCTTTTTTTTTTGTTGTGGCTTAGTCAGTGTATTAGGTCTATCACTTAGGTGTGGGTGCAGTCTACCTGATGTGCTTTTAACACAGTTTTTGTCTACAAATTTTCACTCACAAGACTTTGTTAATCCAAAGCTCTGGCATAAGATACTGGCTCAAGATATCCTGCTGTGGGATTGAGCCTGAAACTGTGTAGTTCTTAAATGAACATCTTAATCACACTGTCACACCTGTACCCACTTTGACCACACTTAAGAATTAACACTTCTGGGATCAATTGAGTGCCCCTCTCCCATAACACTAAAACGATGTCAGCTGTTTTAAGATCAGAAACTAGATATCATTTGAACACTTAATCATCATTTTTGTCTCAAGTGAGGGTGTTGTAGTTTGTTGTGGTAATAGTAGTGGTAGAAACATTTGTAGTTATAACAGCAGAAAAGTATTTAAAAGTTATAGTTATACTATTGAATCTGCTGTAAATAAGTTTGTCAGATTTGTTAACTTTTTATTTCTTTTTCTTTTTTTTTTCTATGAATCATTTTTCAGATAAATGATGATGAAGAAGATTGTGAAAACTGGAAGTTATTGGAGCTGCAACTGGTGCATGTCCATTGCCATGATTGTTACAATAGTTCTTGTACTGAGGGTGAAGATGGAAATTATACCACTCCAGATGGCCAAACGCGCTGTTGCCCTGTCACAAGCTGTGAAAATAGCTGTGGTGCAGTTTATCATGAATGCAAAGGACCAGAGCATAATCTGCTTTGTCCCTTTGAACGAGTGCCTTGTATCAATGTAAATTATGGCTGCCCCTTAATCATACATCGAGCAGCTCTTGGAAGACATCTTGAAGTCTGTCCAGCTAGTGTGATATTTTGTTCCTTTGAATGGAATCGCTGGCCCATGCATTCAACAGAAGATGGGGTGAAAGCACCTTTGCCTCTGGAAAACCGTCATCTTCGTTCCCGGCAACTTGATGTAGCACTTGCTCTTCGAGATCAACGAATGTTAATCGAAACCCGAAAGGCCCCTCGAAGGACACGTCACATACTTAGGAATTCACTTACTCAGCGCCACCCAGCTGCTCCCTTTTTACACCACAGTAGTTCATTTGACTCTGACAACTTGAATTCAGCTGGTACTTCACAGACAGTTTCTGATGATGATAGTGATGGGCCATGGGAAAATGCAAAATCTCCACCAGGACTACAACGTAGTGTTTGCAGCAAACTTTTCCGTACCACTGATCAACAGAACTCACCAACTTCACCGGAGGAACGCTCTGACCAAGTTGTAAACAGGAAAATTAAATTAAGTACGCAAACAAAATCAAAAAGTTTAGATAATTCACAGAAATTTACTCAATTAGGACTAGATTATCCAATAATATGTTCCCTTTGTAAGAATTCTCAATCCAATATTGCCATGGAATTGCCTGATATAAATTCTTCAAATAGCCACTGTCAAGAATCAGAATGCCTTAATAAATGTTGCCATTATTCAGCTCAAACAACGAATGAAAAGTCAATTAACTCCCAGCAGAATATGAACATCCATGAAATAGCTAATGTTCATATCAATGAAATAGATTCAGAAGAAGTGGCTGGGATGGCATGCCAAGCTCCTAACTGTGAGCTGATGACTGAAGATGGCAGTTCCTCAAAATCAGTCCAGACTGTGAAATTAAATGAACTACTTGGTGTTTCTTTGAACATTGAATGCATGACACGGTATCAACCGAAACCTAGGTCTATGTTTACATTCCTCTGTGCTCAAGAATTCCGTCGTGATGAATATGCTTGGCACTATAAAAATGTCCACAATGATATCCACTGTGGGTTAAATGGTTGGCTTGAGCAACGATGTCCACTAGCTCACAGTGGGTGTACATTTTCCTTTTGCCGGTTTTATCCTGATCAGGTAAACTATAAAATTATCCATAGTAGTCTAGTGGAAAGTTTTGGAGTAAAAACTTCATGGAACTGTGAGGAAAATGTTTCAAAATCTGTACATGAAATTCAACCATCAGCACCTCTTACAATGCATTGTGAATGTAAGAAAAAATCCCACGGGAAGACTCTTCCAAAGTCTCGAGAAGTGACTCCTGAAATTGTTACGTCCAGCCAGTATGATTCTATGGTGCGTGTTGTTAATGTTGACCAAAAGAAAGAAGAAATACAACAACCGGATTGTGACTTCCTAACAGCATTGCCATATGAACTATTGCAACAAATACTGCAAAATCTTGACAGTTTTAGTTTATGTAACTTAGCTGCTAGCAGTAAATATCTGAGAGACGTCTGTTCAAGTCTGTTAGAAACTCGTGGTCTTGTGACTTTAATTTGGCAAAAGAAAATTGATGAAACCACTGGGGAAGGTCACTGGAAAATTGCTTATAAAGTAAGTCTATTCTTATATTTGATATGAAAAAATTTTAGTGTAACAAACCTAAATCTAAAATTGCTAAACAAGAATGGCATTTTCACTTTGTGGGATTATTTTATATACAGATCATTACAGATATTTTATTTTTAGCTTGAAAAAGAAAATAGTATATGCATGTGAAAAAGTAAATAGCATATGTGTGTGTTGTTTCTCACAGAAAAGTCATTAAGTTTGAAGCAAGATCTGTACCAGACGCACTTTTCAGTTTGTGTAATTTTTGGAACTCTACAACATACATACTTGCAGATACAATATGAAATTTATGCTATTGTTTTTTTTTGGCGTAAGGGTGGGGGGAGCAGATAGTGCAGTGATGTCAACAATTATCACAAACTATACTAAAGATTGATACATCCAAGTTTCTAGATGCTAGTGTGAAACTGAGGCAGAAGTAACTGCAGACTCCCTCTCTTTCTCTCCCTCTCTCACATATATACACATTTTGATCTAAGAGACTCTCCATGAGTGCTTATTCTGTACTGTGGTGTTTTCATCATCCTCATCATCACTGTTAAATGACCGCTTTCCATGCTAGCATGGGTTGGACGATTTGACTGAGGACTGGCAAACCAGATGGCTGCACCAGGCTCCAATATGATCTGGCAACATTTCTACAGCTGGATACCCTTCCTAATGCCAACCACACCGAGAGTGTAGTGGGTGCTTTTATCTGCAACCGGCACAAGGGCCAGTCAGGCGGTACTGGCAATGGCCATGCTCAAATGGTGTCTTTTACGTGTCACCTGCACTGAAGCCAGTCCAGTGGCACTGGCAACGACCTCACTCGAATGTTTTTTCACATGCCACCGTCACAAGTGCCAGTAAGGCGATGCGGGTAATGATCACACTTGAATGGTGCTTTTTATGTGTCACCGGCATGGAAGCCAGTCAGCTGCTCTGGCAACAATCATGCTCGGATGGTGCTCTTAGCGCTCCAGTTATCAAACTATATATTTTTTACAATTTGTGTACCGCAGGCCAGTCGATGCGGTACTGGCTCCGAACGTGGCCGTAGCCAGTACCGCATCGACTGGCCTCCGTGCTGTGGGCACGTAACAAGCACCATCCGATCGTGGCCGTTTGCCAGCCTCATCTGGCACCTGTGTCGGTGGCACATAAAAACACCATCCGAGCGTGGCCGTCTGCCAGCCTCGTCTGGCACCTGTGTCGGTGGCACATAAAAACACCATCCGAGCGTGGCCGTCTGCCAGCCTCGTCTGGCACCTGTGTCGGTGGCACATAAAAAACACCATCCGAGCGTGGCCGTCTGCCAGCCTCGTCTGGCACCTGTGTCGGTGGCACATAAAAAACACCATCCGAGCGTGGCCGTTTGTCAGCCTCGTCTGGCACCTGTGTCGGTGGCACATAAAATCACCCACTACACTCTCGGAGTGGTTGGCGTTAGGAAGGGCATCCAGCTGTAGAAACACTGCCAGATCTGACTGGACTGGTGCAGCTTTCGGGCTCCCCAGACCCCAGTTGAACCGTCCAACCCATGCTAGCATGGAAAGCGGACGTTAAATGATGATGATGATGATGTGTATACAGTTCACATACACTCAAGTACACTCATGTGCACTCACTCACACATCTGCCTGTCTGTTTAGCTTCAAATGTTATGGTTTTACAAATTAGAAAAAGAGTAAGAATTTTGTATTTTGTTGTTTCTGCTCAGTGCATTTCCATTAGGATTGGAATTCGTAATATAAGTTTGTCAGAGTCACTGAGTAAGCAGAAATACTTGCTTTGTTTAAAATGCAATGCAATTGATGTTGGATTATTGAACTTAGGATTACATAGTCAATAGTATAACATGTTTTTAAAATAATGATATAGGTAAAGGAATCTTTTTTTTCTTCTTCTCTTTACAATTGAAATTGTTTCTTTCTGTCTTTTTAGAAATGGAACTTCAGTCCAGCATTTACTCCAATAAAACGATGGGAATTTAATGGTTCTAACCCTCTCTCTGAACATCTCAAGGTTTGCTCTTATAATCAGGACCATTCTTTAACAGCAGAACCATTTTGTCTTGCACTAAATATTAATAGCAACCAATCGACAAAAGAAGAGGGGGAAACAGATACTTTATCCTGCCCTAATTGACATTTTTAGAATTTTTGAAACTTTTTTTTTAACCAAAACCCAAAATAAAAACTACATAAGTTATACTGTCTGAACCTATCCCTTTTTTTCTAAAAAAAAAAAAACAACAATAATCAAACCAAATGGTTATTGTTATTACAAGAAATGGTTAAGTATTAAGGATGATTTAATTGACTACATATTTTCTCTTGTGCCTAAATTGCAACAGTAAGGCAGTGATGTGTCAGGAAGAGCAGGATGTCAAATGGGATTTAGTATTTTAGTTAATTCTATAATCCTAATAAAGTCATTTCCCCTCCCTCTACTCCCTCAGTTGTAATTCTGTCCATTTTTAAAACTAAAAGCTTAATCATTGTTAATGACTGGCTTGTTTCACATGTAGCCTATGGTATTTCTTCTATTAACCTTAAGCAATACGTACCAGTGCTTTTCCCTATCCTCACCAACCTTTTTAATCTCTCTCCCTCTCTCTCTCCCCCCTCCCCCTCTCCCCCCTCCCCCTCTCTCTTTCATGTACATCATTATAATTTAATGTCTGTTGTCCATGCTGGCATGGGTTGGATGGTTTGACTGGGCTGGCACACTGGAAGGCTGCTCCAGACTCCAGTCTGATTTGGCATGGTTTTCTACAGCTGGATGCCCTTCCTAACATCAACCACTCTGAGAGTGTAATGGGTGCTTTTACATGCCACCAGCACAGGTGCCATTTGCATGACACCAGGGTACCTTTTGCATGACACTGGTATCTGCCATGACTGCAATTTTTCTCAGCTTGATGGGTCTTCTTTTCAAGCACGGCATAATGCCAAAGGTCTTGGTTATTGCCTCTGTAAGGCCCAACACTCAAAAGGAACTCAGCCACTTTGCCTTTGTGAGGCCCAATGCTTGAAAGGAATTCAGCCACTTTGCCTCTGTGAGGCCCAATGTTCAAATGATGTTCTTTACGTGCCATCAGCATGGGTGCATTTGGTTTGATGAGTCCTCTCAAGCACAGCACATTGCCAAAGGTCTTGGTTACCATTCATTGCCTCTGTGAGGCTCAAAGTTCAAGGTGAGAGTGGGCAGAATTGAGGGTACAAATAGGGGTTCACCAAGGATTGGTGCTCAGCCCTCACTTGTTCATCATAGCCATCCAGACAATAACAGAGAAATTCAAGACAGGCTACACCTGGGAGCTCCTCTATGCTGTACAAGGCTTGTATGGCTCTCACCAACCACACATCTAGCCCTAGATTCTGCATTGATCACCAGATAAGGAATTGGGGGACTCTGTCAAAAGCTTTCTCCAAGTCAACAAAAGCCAAGTACAGAGGTTTATCTTTGGCTTGGTTGCTTTACCAATAATATTGCATCAGTGGTGCTTCTATCTGGCACAAAACCAAATTGCATCTCATCTAGACTAACTTTCTCTCTAATTAGTTGGGCCACGACTCTCTCTCTCTCTTTGTAACTTTCATCACCTGATCCAACAATTTGATACTTCTGTAATTATTTCTGTCTAAGACATCACTTTTATTTTTGTAGCAGTTGACTATGGTGCTGCTACATCGGTCATTGGGAATGACTCCTTCATGAACCACCTGATTTACAATATGGGTGACTAGACCATAACCCACACTGTCACATATTTTAAGCATCTCAGCAGTGATTCCTGATAGGCCAGGGGCTTTCCCTGTCTTCATATCCTTAATTGCTTTATCTTCCAGGGTACTGTTGATTTGGGTAGCTGGTCCCTCAATTGGGTCAATATTTGGCAGACTCTCCGCCTCTCATTCACTCTCCATGATCAGCAGTCTTTTATAATGGTATCTCCAAGCCTCTTTCTTTGCAGACTCATTAAAAGCAAGTGCACCATCATCCATGCGGGCACATTTCTCTCCTATGACATTACAATTCTCTTTCACACACTGTCTTGCATACGAAATACTTCAGTTCTTTGATTCTCACGATGCTGAACATAGGCAAACTTCTTTTCTGCTTCTCTCTGGGCTAGATATACCTGTCTCTTATCTTCCCTTCTGGCTATCTGATACAGTTCCCTGCTGCCCCCATTCTTTCAGGCCAGTTTCTTTGCCCTAATGGCCCTGTCTACAGTATTGTTCCACCACCACGTTACCCTAGGTGTGGAAGAGACTTTGCACCAGCCACAGAGAGAAAGAGGGAGGAGGTGAGAGGAAGATGGTTTGGAAGGGATGAAGGTATGTAGGTCTTCTGGTGCAGAAGTGAAGCAGAGCCTTTTTTGGAGCTTTTGGTATAAGAGATTTCTGGCACAAGGGATTTCCAGTATTGGTGATAGGGGCAAGAAAGGGTGGGCGCATCGCAAACAAGAAATAGAAGAAATGGCTAGCTTCACCACAAGAAAATCGAAATAGCAGCAAAGCAAAGAACGATAGAAACACATGAGAATTATGTGAAGTATTTAAAGGGATATGATTCTAGAAGTTATTAGGGAAAGTACAGTCATTTGACTGTGACCATGCTGGAACACCGCCTTTTAGTTGAATAAATTGACTCCAGGACTTATTCTTTGTAAGCCTAGTACTTATTCTATCAGTCTCTTTGCTAAACTGCTAAGTTACGGGGACATAAACACACCAACATCGGTTGTCAAGCAATGGTGGGGGGACAAACACAGACACACAAATACATATATATATAAATGAGTAACAAACAAAGAGGTATAGGTGTCAATTAATTAACTGCACACATGGCAGGTATATCAGGTACAAACACTCCTGCATGAAGTCTTAATATTCAATTAATATTGTTTAGGTATGCTGATTATACTGACCTAGCAAGATGCCTCAATTTAGGTACCTAATCCAATGGAATCTTAATTTTATATATATATATATATATATATATATATATAATCATCACATATCATTATCATCATCATCGTTTATTGTCTGCTTTCCATGCTAGCATGGGTTGGACGATTTGACTGAGGACTGGTGAACCAAATGGCTGCACCAAGCTCCAATCTTGATCTGGTAGAGTTTCTACAGCTGGATTTCCTTCCTAACACCAACTACATCCGAGAGTGTAGTGGGTACTTTTACATGCCACCGGCACGAGGGCTAGTTAGGCGGTACTGGCAACAGCCAGGCTCAAATGGTGTTTTTTTACATGCCACCTGCACAAGAGCCAGTCCCAGCACTGACAACAACCTCGCTCAAATGTTTTTTTAACATGCCACTGGCACAAGTGCCAGTAAGGCGATGCTGGTAACTATCACGCTCGATTGGTGCTTCTTTTTACATGCCACTGGCACAGAATTCAGTTAGCTGCTCTGGCAATGATAACGCTCGGATTAGTGCTCCACTAGCACGGATGCCAGTCATCGAATTTGATTTTGATTTCACTTGCCTCAACAGGTCTTCGCAAGCAGAGTTTAGTGTCCAATGAAGCAAAGGTACGCATAAGGGGGCTGGTTACACCCCTGGCATAGGCCATGAGGTTATGGTCTCATTTGGCTTGCTGGGTCTTCTCAAGCACAGCATATTTCCAAAAGTTTCAGTCACTAGTCATTGCCTCGGTGAGGCCTAATGTTCGAAGGTCGTGCTTCACCACTTCATCCCAGGTCTTCCTGGGTCTGCCTCTTCCACAGGTTCCCTCAACCGCTAGAGTGTGGCACTTTTTCACACAGCTATCCTCATCCATTCTCGCCACATGACCATATCAGCGCAGTTGTCTCTCTTGCACACTACATTTGATGCTTCTTAGTTCCAACTTTTCTCTCAAGGTACTTACACTCTGTCGAGTATATATATGGTATATATATATATATGTATGATGGGCTTCTTTCAGTTTTCATCTACCAAATCCACTCAGAAGGCTTTGGTCAGCACAAGGCTATAGTAAAAGACACTTGCCCAAGGTACCATGCAGTGGGACTGATCATGGATCCATGTGGTTGGAAGTAAGCCTCTTATCACACAGCCACTCCTGCACCTATATATATATATATAATAAGAAAATTTAGAAAACCTCAGATTAACAAACACATCGATTGGACTACATTTGTAGCTTATTTTTCAATACAAAGCATGACATAACAAAACAGGTTATGTAACATATCTTAGGGCTATTTCCGATCGGTTACCAAAATGCTGTCTATAAATAAGTGCAAGAATAAAGTTCTACATCTTCATCAGGTATTCAAATTAAGGCAACAGAGCTTCATCAGAATAAAAACAAGACCATACAATATAAACAAAGGGAAGAAAGAAAGGAAAAAATAAACATGTCCTAGACAAAAAATCTAGAGACTCAATATGTTAAAAGCATATAATTTACCATCAACAGGGTAGTAAAGACATATATATATATATATATATATATAATATATATATATATATATATATACATATATGTATGTATGTATATGTATGTATGTATATGTATGTATGTGTATAGATATATATGAATATATATGTGTGTTTATATATACATGTATGTATTTATACACATATATATGTATAAATACATATGAATATATATGTATTTATATATGTATATACATATATGTATGTATAAATACATATGTATATATACATATATATATTTATGTATACATGTATGTGTATATATATATATATATATATATTTATGTATATATATATATATTTATGTATATATAATTAGTTATGTATTTATGTATATATAATTAGTTATGTATATATATATATATTTATTTATGTATATATATGTATTTATGTATATATATATATATATATATATTTATGTATATATATATATTTATGTATACATATGTATGTGTGTATATATATGCACGTATGTATATATATACATATAAATGTATATGATGTGTTGTGAATTTATGGAAAGAAATCCCATAAAACTCAACAATTTTGTTAAAAATGGAGAAGAGAAGATATTAAAATATCTAAGAGAATTTTAATTCATGCAGATGATCATTTCGTGCAGAGATATAAAAATCATGCAAATTCATGGTTGAATTGAACTAATTAAATTAATTAATTAATTACATCTCACTGTACTCTTCAGTGCAAGAAGCATAAACAAAGTTTTTTCAAAGGACTTGAGAAGTTAAATAGCAGAATAGAATCTAGGAGATTCATATTTATCTTTATGAGAAGAAAAGATATGCAAACCCAGTTAGGTATTAACTATAACTAAAGGCTATAACAGTTATTTGAAAATATAAGTAAAAGAAGTTTTAGGGACTTTGCCTATATAGAGTTGGCAGTTGGAGACGGATCTTTTATCATGTTAAAGTAGTGATAGAAAAAAAAAGCCATCTTATCTCCTTATGCTAGAAATAAGACATCTACCAGTCTCCAACCATATTATAAATAAAAAATTCAAGCTTGAATGCCACTCACCATATTGGTATATACTGTTGCTTCTACTAACCAACCTCAAAGAAGCCCCACCCCTGATGTTGATGAAAAGGACAAATGTTATCAACAAGATGAGCAGCTATGTAACCAGTTGGATACCCAACCACATTACTATCTATATGCTTTAGAATAAAGCAGAACTTTCTGCTGATACCGATCAAAATAAACATCACTACCTATATGACTAATCAAAGCATCCAACACCTTCATATACTCTAACTACCATTTTATTTCATTATTTTAAACCCAGCAATGTGTGCAGTTGACTAATACTAACCCCACAGAGATAAAACAATCTTGTTCATCAACAGAAAATATTTGTCTATCTATTTATCTGTCTGTCTAAAAGTTTATCTATCTGTCTATCATCATCATCATCATCATCGTCATTTAACGTCCGCTTTCCCATGCTGGCATGGGTTGGACAGTTTGCCTGAGGACTGGCAAGCCAGGAAGCTGCATCAGACTCCAATCTGATCTGGCAAAGTTTCTCTAAAAGTTTATCTATCTATCTATTTATCTATCTATCTATCTATCTAATAATCTATCTATCTATCTAATAATCTATCTATCTATCTATCTATCTAATAATCTATCTATCTAATAATATATCTATCTGTCTAAATATTTGTCTGTCTGTCTGTCTGGCTAGCTATCTATCCACACACACATACACAAATATGATGATGATCATTATTTAACGTCCATGTTCCATGCTGGCATGGGCTGGACTGTTTGACAGGATCTGGTTTAGCCAGATGGCTGTGTTGGTCTCCATTGTCTACTTTGGCAAGGTTTCTACTGCTGGAGGCCCTCACTAATACCAACCATTTTACAGAGTGTACTGAGTGCTTCATTTACTGGCCCCATATATGTATATATATGACCCATCCAAGCCATTCCAGCATGGAATTCTGATGTAATATGATTATGGTGATATCATGAATTCTGGACTCTCTCTTTGAGAACTATATGATTCATTATTTACATTTGATGGATATTTGTCCTCATTTTGTTTGTTGTTAACATGTTTTGGCTTCATCAGGTGTCTTGGGGAAATTTGAATAAGGGTTATCATTCCTAAGGTATTTTGCGATATTATTATTATTATTATTATTATTATTATTATTATTATTATTATTCAGGTCACTGCCTGGAATCGAACTCGGAATCTTGGGGTTAATAGCCTGCACTCTTAACCACTATGCCATATGCCCATGGGCAAATGGCGTAGTAGTTAAGAGCATGGGCTACTAACCCCAAGATTCCAAGTTCCATTCCAAGCAGTGACCTGAATAATAATAATAATAATAATAATAATAACATCGAAAAATACCTTAGGAATGAGAACCCAAGTTTGAAATTTCCCCAAGACACCTGATGAAGGCTTGAGGGTATATCAGCCGAAACGTGTTAACAACAAACAAGATGAGGATAAATATCCGTCAAATGTAAATAATATAAATAATGTACTTAATTCCTCATCTCTTGTATTAAGAATATGATTGCCCACCAGAACACTTCTACATTGAAATAATGTGCAAAGTGGTTGAGTATTCCACAAAGACATATGCTGGAACTTTGAATTACTGGTACAGTTCATCCCACAGGCTTCTATAATTTCCATTGATTCAGAATCTTAGGTCAACCCAAAGCTTTGGTAAAAGACAGTTGGTCAAGATACCACACAGTCATTGAACTCATTACCTTAGAATGTCAAATAACCTTCTTAACCTTCTCTCTTTCTTAGTCTCCACACACACTCAAACACACTTGTGTGAATGTTTATTTTGATAATGGCCCATACAAGATTAGTCATATTTCCTTCATTTTTTTTTATTTGTCAGAGTGTACTCAGACAAAATCTAAATTGAATTAAACGTGATTAATCTTGTAAAGTGACATCATCTGAATAAGCATATATTTCCATTCTACTTTATCTTATTGAGTTCTTTACGTTAAATTGTGTCTCTTCAAGTTTTTCAAGCATTGTTTCAGCATAGCTTTGTAAAACCATTATATATATAAATATATATATATATATAATGCATGAGTGTTAATGGATTGTTAGTTGTTTTATTTAATTCCAAATGAATCTCAGTCAAAGGCATTCTCAGTTTGGTAAAGTAATTAGCAGTTTAAGTGCAAGGCTTGACATAATTCTATTTCTGAAGGATGATATCCAAGCATGGCCCACAGTCCAATGATTGAAATTAGATTTAATAGACAAATTAAGTGATTTTGATATTTGTCAGACGATATGCAGGGATGGGCTTAAGTAGTTGCTTAATATGAGTGGAATGTTCTTTTAGCTTCTATTTCTCTTTTTTAAACCTATGCAATTCAGGATTCAACAAAGGGATCTGCAGGGGATGCCTAGTTCATTGGAAGCCCTCTTTTTTGATTTCTTGGAATTTTGGTTTGATTGCATGACCCATGCAACTGTTTACTTACTTTTGCCCACACTTGTATATAACGGTATATTTCTTTATTTTAGTTTACACTTTGATATATCTGTTTTTAATCTTATGATTATTACAACTGTAAACTGGTCATTAATAATGAAATATATTTAATTCTATTCCCTGAAGTATTGGGTTTACAACAGTAGATATTTCTAAATTCTTTGTGGAAATAGTTAACTCCTACCTTCACAGTTCCTTTCTGTGTATCTGGAAGGGTGTCTACCTAAAATATGTTTACCCCCAAGTCAACCCTCAATTAAGAGTCATATGATCAAATAAACATATTAATTATGAGCATCCCATTCCAGCTTGGGATCAGTTTCAAACACCATGCATCTAAGACTGTTTTATCCAATGTGTCCTGCCCCTTTTAAGATGGTAGTGTATAATTTAAGAGAAATTTGGTTGCTGCTTGTACCAGGCAGAGCAATGCATAGAAGCTCTTGTTTAGCCCCAGCTCGTCTCTGAACGAAATAGATCTAGGATCAAAGAGACCCCTGCCTTGATCATAACCAAGGAACACACAACTGCATTATTGAAAATTTTTTTTTTAAGATAGTAGATTGTAAGTTGAGCTACATTTGACTATTATTTTTTGCAGGCCACATGACTACATAGGAACACCCACCATTGGCTTGTTGGCTCAGCATATGATAGTATGGCATGAAGTAAAATAGTCCTAATCTAATTCCTGTTGTGACACATCATCACTCCTTTACCACGGTGTTAACATCTAACATTATAACTAGAAATACAATTTGCTTTAAATTTGCGAAAAAACCCATCCTGTTACTAATTAAAAGGATTGCAGTGTTAGAATGTGATTCGCTTCCGATCTTCCATTCAAGGGACACAACTCTGTCACCTACTGGAATTTGAATTCTTAGTGGTCTACACATTACATCTATATATATATCCCCAGTGCGAAAAGTAGAAAAACGGAAAACACGCTTTTTTCACACACAGGCTTGTGCAAATCATATATTTCACTATAACACATAGCTTACTATCTATCTAAATAACAATGACGTGTGATCAATTTTATGGCACTTTGCTATGTATACTGCATATATTGGGTCGTCCCATAAGTAATGTGGTTTTTTCAATTGCATGATCTAAAAGACGGAGGGGGACGGAATAAACTACCTGATTAAATTTTCTATAAAAGCAGGTAGTAATTTTATCTTGTCCTTATTCTTCGTGCAAGTTTTGAAGGATGCAGTTCGATTTTAACAGTTATTTTTGCAAAGCTAAAATGGAAGTAACAAAGGAGCATATTTGGCATATTTTGCTTTATGAGTTCAATAAATGTGACAATACAACAGAAAGTGCAAGGAATATTAATGAAGTATATGGGGATCAGACAATAAGTGTAAGCCAATGTTAACGGGGGTTCCAGAAATTCTGAGCCAGAAACTACAGCCCAGAAGACAAGCCTTGTCCTGGAAGATCTGTTCAGCTTGATGAGGACATCCTGCAAACTCTGGTGGAACAAAATCCTATGATAACTGTTGAATTAGCAGAGAAGCATGGATTTCGTCATTCAACAAGTCATTCAAGTCAGGACTAGAAGAAAAACGACCATCTTTGGTTTCAAGATGAAAGTTGTTCTTCCATCAGGATAATGCTTGGTTACACACAGCAAGGATGACATTCCAAAGGCTGGAGCAGTTTGAATGTGAAACGATGACCCACCCACCATTGCCCCCATCCGATTATCATATATTCCACAGTTTTCAAAATCATTTGGATGAAGAAAATATGAATTCTGTAGATGAGGTCAGAACAGTACTGGAGGAGTATTTTACGTGAATTTTGGAAGTAGGTCCTTGCAAATCTACCAAGCTAGATCGAAGAGCATTGTAGACAATGAAGGGGAGTATATTTTAGATTTAAAAAAGAACTTTGTTTATCTTAATTTTGAAAAAAAAATCATTAAAAAAACTGCATTATTTATGGGATGACCTTATAATTTTACACATATCATATACTTATATATTTTTTTATATTTTGGTAGTGACATGTAAGGTGGAGATGCCTAAAACTTACCATACAGTGTTTTATGAATAAACAAAAAGAGCAGATAATAATTTTTAAATAATGCCTATTGCTTCAGTTGAAACCTAGGAAATATTTATAAAATGATGTGTTGAAGATTTTGTTTTAAATTATATTCTGTTTGTTTTACTAATAAAACCAAGAAATATCTAATCTTTCTAAGGCAACTTTTCTTATTTTTGTGGTTTTATTTATGTAATTTTTTTCTCCATATTATGTTTTTCTTAATCTCTGTAATTTCTGTAAATAAGCATATATTTATATATTTTTCACATGACCACCAGCATCCTATTTTTTAATTATCATATATAATTATGCTAGATTGTGATGTTTTTCAAATATTGTCACAGATAAACACAATTAAAATGCTATGTAGCAGGGAAAAATTATTTAAAAAAATAAAGTATTTTTTACATCTGAATTCTTTATATGTGTTGTGTTTCCTTAAAAAAGCATATACACTCATCAAGCTGAGCAAAATCGGAGTCTTGGTAGATACTAGTGTCATGAAAATGGCACCCATGCCGGTGGCACATAAAAACACCTATTACACTCTCGGAGTATTGGCATTAAGAAGAGCATCCAGCTGTAGAAAACCATGCCAAGTCCGACTGGAGTCTGGTGCAGCCTTCCAGCTTACCAGTCCTGGTCAAACCATCCATTGACTGTCTGTTGTCTATGCCAGCATGGACAACAGACATTGAATGATGATGATGATGATTAGTCCATAAAGTAAGTAAATAATAATGATGATATTAATAATGGTATCTCAAAAATGTAGATGTTTAAAACATTTGGTTATTTTGATGCATCTACATCAATGGTTCCAGCCTTTGATCATGATCCATTTTGGCAAAAGTGGCACTGACTGGCTTCCGTTACATGCCACCAGCACAGAAGCCAGTCAGTGCCGCTTTGACTGGCTTCCATGCCGGTGGCACATAAAAAGCACCATCTGATCGTGGTCGATGCCAGCTCCTCTGGCCCCTGTGCTGGTGGCACATAAAAAGCACCCACTACACTCTCTGAGTGGTTTGGAGTTAGGAATGGTATCCAGCTGTAGAAACACTGCCAGATCACATTGCGGCTTGGTGCAACTTCCTGGCTTCCCAGACCCCAGTTGAACTGTCTAACCCATGCCAGCATGGAAAATGGATGTTAAACGATGATGATGATGATGATGAATTCTTTATGACACTTGTGACAGGTTATTTTGGGGTTTTTTTTTTGGTTTTTTAAATAGAAAAAATCCAAAAGTTTAATTTACTTTGGGAAATATTCTTCAGTTTTTATTGGCAGTAAATGTAGAGCTTATTGTATAACATTCCTAAACACCTTACATGTTATCAAATATTTTAAAAGTAAGATTTCATTTTCAGCTTTTTTTCAAATTCTACCACGATCAATCTGTTGGAGGCCACTATTTTACTCCATGACAATCTTGCTTTCTGCCTGACATTTGACTGACTTATCTTTCTCTTCTTGTTAGCTCGTACAAAAAGCCTTAACCTTTAGCACACTGTAGGTGCATCATGTCACCATATGAGTTTTATCCCCTGTAGTAACAGGGCAGTGGCAGGGAAACAATTGTAGAGAAAATGCAGTGTGTTAAAGGTTTAAATAGACCATTTGATAGGAACGGCATCAGTCAGTGGAGTTGCAAACAAAACAAAGACTTTGGATCACCTATTTACAACAGAACTATTATCAATATTAATTGTATCTAGAAGGTGGCAAATAGGCAGAATCATTAGCATGCCAGGCAAAATGCTTAGCAGCATTTTGTCCGTCTTTATGTTTTGAGTTCAAATTCCATCAAGGTTGATTTTGCCTTTCATCCTTTCAGAGTCAATAAATAAGCACCAATTGAGTACTGGGGTTGATATAATTGACTTACTACCTCCCCTGAAATTCCTGGCCTTGCACCAAAATTTGAAATCAATATTAATTGTATCTCTTAGTCTTACATATCTTACTGATTACATTTTGCCTGTTTCACTATATCTCATACATTAATCTTGATTTTCAAATATTCAAGGTTAAATGTAGTCAAGCATAAATAGTTTAAATTGCTTCTGCTGTCTTAAAAAAGCTGCAGGCACTATCAGTAATATATAATTGTTACCAACAAAAGTAAACTCCTTAAACTTTCTACCCTATCATTATTCTATCATCCTTTACTGCTAATAAGGTTACCTAAGTGACAAACTATTTACTATTTCTTGGGAACGTTCTGGGCATTTGAGAGAATGTATTTCCATAGTGTTTATTGCTCCTGTGTTCAAAGACTACTTTCTCTGTTAATTTTCTTGTGATTCCATTGCACCTCTTCTGTTTCTAGAGCTTGCACTAGGTGCACCATGTACAATTTCTACTTACATCTTTCCCACATACTGAGCAAGGCAATGTTTTTTTTTTTTTTTTTGCTTAAATTAACTTTAAGGCCCTTTGATTCCAGGTTTTGTTTCTACACTTGAAATTTCTTTACTAATTCTTTTACTGATTCCTCTATAAGAACAAAACAATCAGTATGTAGTAGTTCCCAAGTGCAACCAGTCTTAAGTTCATCTATAATGGCTTGGATGAGTAGGTGGACACAGAACTGAGCCCTAGTGAACACTAAATGCTATTTATTGTGGGTAAAAATGTCCATATTTTATGACGAATAAGTTTAAAATGCATGTTGATGGGTTTGAACCAATACTGACAGAGTAGGTCAAAGTGTTGTGCACTTGCTGGAAAATAAGAAGATCCAGTAAACTTCATGAGATGTCAACTTAGTGCAGCCTTTCATATTTCTGTCTCCAAGCTAATGTTCTTTACCAGAAATCCCATCTGCAAAAATAGATTCAGCATGTTTGAAGTTTACCATTTCTATGCAGCTCAAGTTCAACAAATAGTTGATGCTTCACCCTGATTAACCATCTGCATGACCAAAGGCGTTGAAACCATCACTATCCTCTCTTTCATTTCAGAAATTACATATCAAGAATTACATTATCTGAGGTGGCTCTCTCTTAAGGTAATAAGTTAGGATTTGGCTGTTATTTCTAGGAAGTTGATTGTCCATGTAAGTTCCTTCATTAGTTTGCTCAGCAAAAGATGATTCTCAACCTTTTCTTTGTTGTTTAACCACTTGGTTTGATGAGTTTTGCTTTTTGTGCTACCAGTTACCTCCTTTGCTCCCTCGAGCAACTTCCTTTGACAGCCATTCCTCATTCACAATATCATTCCTTCGTACTTGATTTTTCACTGACTACTCCTTTCTGTGCTTCAGGTACCTTCCTCTGTTCTTGAGTTACTGCTGAAACAGTTGCCAAATCTCACTCTAATCACATGCATTTCATAATGTAGTCCAATAAATAACTCAAACATTTTGGAATGCCTGATGTGAATTTGTGTAGGACAGGGGTCGGTAAACATTTTAGTGCGGCAGGCAAACATTTACAAAGAAATAAGGTCTGCCGGCGGATCACAAATTCTAACTCTCGTATGTGTAGATCTTGTATATATCTATGTGTAATTCGATATACATTAATAAAGTACACATTAAATTAATGCGTAGCATTTTCATTAACGCCGCCACTGAATTTAGGACGTTTATATTACTTATGAAGTAGTCTATATTTTTCCGCTAGAGTGTAGTTGGGTCTCAAGGGGGTGGTACAATCCTAGCAATATGTGTTTTATAACGAAAAGAAAATTTCCAATCAAATGGCAATTACCGGACTAGTTTCTGTTCGAGTCTAACCGTTTTAAGTCGAAGTGGAAATGCGACCTTTCTCGCAATCAGGCATACGAATATTGTATAAATTTTAGATTTGAAAAAATTTTACCATATTTTATACATACGAGTATATCAGCGTGTGGGCGAACTAAAAAGGGCTTGCTTGCGCAATTGCGCCCTCGAGCAGGGGTTTCCCCCCACCCCTGGTCTAGGAAAACTCTTTTGTTTTTGTTTTACATAGCCCGGGGAAATACCCATGAACTTTTCCTAGATCTCTGTAAGGAAGAGAAGTTATCCTCACTCTGGGGAGCTAACCCAAATGCTTGCAATAGCGTGGACTCTGCTAAAGGTATCCAAAGCTCATGTAGTGAAGGGTATTAAATCAGAGGATAAAATCTTATTGTTCACACACAGACACACATGCACACGGACACCACAAAAACACATCTCACAATGTCTAAAAAAAAAAAAAGGTTTATGGCTAAAATAAAATGCATAATAATGAAGTGGTGTTTAAATAGAACTATCAAATCATTTACCAAGATAACAAAAAATATCTTTTAGAATAATTTGTTTTTTGAAAAAGGTAAATAAGTGAAAAAAAATAATAGAGGCATACATTAACATAGATAAAATTTATTTCAAACAATGAAGGTAATGTTAATATTTTACATTCTTTATATGAGAAGTAATTTGGAATTAAATTATTCACTTGATGACATACTTTTTCACTTTAAAAATTGATTCACTAATTCTTTTCTAATGCTTATTTATGAGATGAATTGTAAAATAGAAATTACTAACAGATGTTGTCATGTTAAACTGATGGTTGTGAATGTGTGTGTGTGTGTATTTTTTTATTAAAGCCACAAAAGCATCACAAAAAAACAGTGACTCCGAGTCTCACATTCCCATTCGTCAGACATCTGGAATCAAGACAGTCTTTTGTGATGTTTTTGCAGCTTTAATAAAAAAAACCATATGATTCTACCTTTGGTATTCGAGGACTATTCACCTTGTTTTGCATTTATGTGCTTCCTCGTGTGTATGTGAGTGTGTGTATATATGAATGTGTGTGTGTGACTTTTAGAATGGGTGAAACTATTAACAATTCTCACTTGCAGTATCTTGAAGTAGAAAACAGCAGAAAACTTTCACATTACATGCAACCTTGTGCTTAAAGAAACTTGAAGAAAAGGAACAGTTTGTTGATCTGGATTATGGAATGTTCATATGCAAAGATCTTAGTCTTCAGCAATATGACTACTTATAACAAAAAATAAAATATAAATGTCAAAAAACTAAAAACTCAAATTTAAATAATAATAGCACCATCACTAGCTTCAAGTAAGTTCATTTTGTCTTTTGTTTTTGTGGCTGCAATAGTTTTGACTCTGCTAATGGCACCTTGAGGTCCCAGTGGTGATGTTAAACTGTGCAACAAATTTAGTTAACCCTCAAAATAAATATTATAATGAAATGATGTTTAACAGAATGTTTTGAAATAATTGCTTATAAAATTGGTGAATTCTTCATGGAGGACAGCAGATGTGGAGTTTTGACACTCATTCCCTTGTAAATGGTATTGGTGATGTAAGCAAAGTTCCTAATTTAACATTTTCAGTAAAATTATGAACAGAACTGCTCCATATAGGATACTGTAGCTTAGCTTGTAGTTGACAGGATTAATACCAGATGATTCCTGAAATAATGATAAAATATGAAGAAACATGAGTTTAATAAGGATAAGTTGAAGCAATTGCTAAAATCCCTACAGATTAATTTAACATCTTGGGAAAGTTATTGCCTAAATTGATTTGAGCGGTATAAAATGTGTCATGATGCATCTAAACAATTTGAGTTGAAGGAATAGAACAATAAAAGAATTATATCCTGCAATTAACAGATACTTTTGTCCAATCCCAAACAAAACCAAAATCATCATTGTCCTCATTGTGATTTCATAGTAAAATCCATACCTGAACTCAAATTACATTCATGCACCTATTGGAAATAGATGCAGCTTCTTTTATTTTTTAATCCTTTCTTTTAAAAAAAATATTCTTTCTATTAAATACTCATAAGACGAAATCGATGAGAGTGACCATCATTATTATTAAGGCAGTGAGCTAGTAGAATTGTTAGCACGCCAGGCAAAATGCTTTGCGGCATTTTGTCCTTCTTTACATTCTGAGTTCAAATTGCCTTTCATCCTTTTGGGGTCAATAAATTAAGTGCCAGTGAAATACTGGGATCAAGGTAATTGACTAGTCCCCTCCCCCAAAATTTCAGGCCACATGTCTTTAGCAGAAAGGATTATTATTATTATTAAGGTGGTGAGATGGCAGAAACCACGCACAAAAGACTAACTTGAATCGGTAGTGATTCAAATCATTAAACTTTTGTGAAAAGATTGTACAAAATTTGTGTATATATACTGCAAAGACATGTTCTGCAAGTCAATCTGCAGTTGATTGCAACCAGGGCCAAATTAAGACCCATAGAGGCACTTGAAAGACTGAAAGTACTTGAAAGATTTTGGTGTCCCAATCATTATCATCATCATCATCATTATCATTTAACATCCATTTTCCACGCTAGCACGGGTTGGACGGTTCGACCGGGGTCTGGGAAGCCAAGGGCTGCACTAGGCTCCAGTCTGATCTGGCAGTGTTTCTACAGCTGGATGCCATTCCTAACGCCAATATTTATGTAATTCAAAATATAAACAATAATAGACCAAAAAGTACATTTTTATTTTTCAAAATGAAAGAAAACTAACAGTGAAGTAGGAAATAATGTTTATTTTTGTATACTTCAACTTTACTTATATTTGAAAAAGTTTTCTTTGTTATTTTTAATTGCAAAGTCTTTGATCAGATCCTTAAAAATTAATCTTACATAACACATCTGCTTCTATACTTAGTAGAGATAAGGCATCCAGCCTGCATAGTTGTTCTGATGGGATTTTTAATATACTTCAACTGAACAAATGAATACTCACCTGAGTAATTTGTGACCATTAATGTTAAAAGTATACGAAAGGAAATGTCTACATTTGGAAAAGCACACTCAGTATTGTATTTTACAATTATTTTATAAATTATGGGATGTTACTGCCATCACTTTGGTTTCTATCAAAACAAACTTTCATTTTTTAAGGACATTTTACATTCACTATTTTATGAAAGTAAACTGCATGTTAACCAAAATAAGTAAATAGAGAAGTCGATTTGATATGAGAGAGGTCATGTGTAGAGATGGATGATAGCCACTAAATCCCCCATCTGCAGTATTGCTGGCCTTCTGCCTAAATTTTAAACAGTTGTTGAAGATAACTATTTTCATTTCTCTTCATCATCATTGGTGATTAGATTAATTTAAGAAGAAGAAGAAGAAAAAGAAGCTAGCATTGTTGAAAATAAGACTTTGGTTTTAAACAAACAAAATAATATGTTTAACATGTCTGAAATTTAAGAAACAATCGAATTATTTTCATCTGAAAGTTTCTGGGAGAAATTTATGAACAAAGAGAGTTGTCTGTCTGTTCCGACAACATTATATGTTTTATTACAAGATTTAACGAAGTTATAAACAGCCGAGAGAAATTTTAAAGATATGTAAACGTTTTTGTCTCAGGATCAATCCCCATCACCGATAGGACTTTTGTTAATGAAATATTGTAGAGATACATTTAAGAGGGTGGAGATTATTATCTTGATTAGATTTGGAGGGGAAATGCACACAGAGACATCACCAGCACCACGTAAAGTGAGGAATCACTACTAGTCCACCACCATGGGAAAAATAAAAATCAGAAAATACATACATTGCCAAAAGCAGCACTATACACTTTTTGGCCATTTCCACGAGTTTCCCAACATTTCATAAGCGCTAGCGGTTCACAAAATTATGAAACATTAATTACGTTATTTGTTGTCAGTGTCATGAAAATAAAAAGGGAAGATAGAAGAAAAAAGAAAACAAAAACAGAAATCAGCTCACAAAGTTACAATGCTACCATATGTGTTGTTGGCTGAGTGATGCTGAGTGAACCTCTGAAACCGCTGCACTCACTTCTTAGTGGATAACTGAACGGGTTAGCAGACAAGAAGGATCAAGTGAGCCTCCAGGGCCGTTAGGCAGTTCCTAGATTCTGATTTTGTTGTATTCTCAAGATTAATGTATATAATTGACCTCTGTTACTACTATTTTATTTCATTTCTTGTGTCAAGAGAAAGCGCTTTTAAAAGGGGAAATATTTATGAATTGCAGGGCAATATAATCAATAATTATGATATATAGTATTATTTGAAGTTACAATATATACACACACACGTACGCACATACGCGCGTACACACACTCGTCTAAATGAACTAAAATGCTCGTTTTGGACGCTGCCTTTGAAAATAGGTTTCGGTAACGGCAAGACGAACACTTAGGCAATTTTACCACACACACACACACACACACACACACACACACACACACACACACACATATATATATATATATATATATATATATATATATATATATATTTAAAAAAGGAGATGTGGAACACGAGCTGTGATATATAAAAAAAGGAAATGAAGAAAATGCTGACAAAATAATTTAAGTAAAGGAGAGTGTATTTAATTAGGTGAAAGTTCTTTACCGGTTGCGCATTTGTTATGCTTATCAAAAGATATTTTTTAAGAGAGATAGAGTTCCTTTCTGATAGATTTTTTTCTCTTATCTGACTTTATGTTGGGTTTGCTGTCTCTTATATGTGAAAAAAGAGGCTCCAGAGTTGTTTAAGATTTGCTTGGTTTCGCGCCTAAAGTTTCTTGTGGACAATGGTCAATACAATTTTGATTGGTCATTATAAAGGGGTCACGTAAATGTTTGAATGGAAGTTGGTGTTGGGGTAAGAAAATAGGCTCCAGAGATGTTAAAATTTGGCTAGTGTCGCGCCTAAAATTTCTTATTGGTCATAATAAAGAGGTCACGTGGATGTGGTCATAATAGAGAGGTCACGTGAATGTTTAGAATGAATGTTTGTGTGGGTGGTGTATGGAGTTTTCGAAAATAGCGTTGTTGAAAATTCTTATTGTTCAGGCTGGTCAGTAGACGTCATGTGGATATTTTAAATAGCTTTTTAGGGCGTAGTTAAGGAGTGTATTTTCCGCTTGACTGAATTTGAGCTGGATAAGTAAGTTCGTTTAGGACAGGAAGAGCTATATGTATGTATGTGTGTGTGCGCGCGCGCGCGCGCGTGTGTGTGTTTATATGTATGTTGGGGCGCGCGCGCGTGTATATATGTGTGCGTGTGTGGGTACAATTTTCAATATTTATAGTTCTGCTGGCCTTGTGCCTGTATCGGGAAGCAACGTGTTTGTGTGAAGTCAATATTTACAGTCATTTCCAAAAAATAGTGTTGGATGTTTGCACCCGTATCAAATTATGTGTATGTGTGGAACCATATATTTGCGTGTGTCATGGTGTTAATATCTGGGTAAAAGTGTGTGTAGGGTGTGTGCAGGTGTAAGTGTGTTTGTTGTGGGTTCGTGTTAGGGGGATGTGTTTAGAAGTGGTCTGTATTTATTAATAAGGTGGGATTCCATGGTTATTCGCTGGGTATGAGTGGCATTGTCTTTAAATTTGTAGAGGGGAAAGATTCTAAAATTGGGATGAAGTTGTGCTGCACAGGTATCAATATGTGCACTAAGTGCTATTTTTCTGTATTCCTGTATTTTTATTTGGGATCTGTGGACAGTCATGCGTTGGCGGAGGCTATTTTTACGCATGACTGTCCACAGATCCCAAATAAAAATACAGGAATACAGAAAAATAGCACTTAGTGCACATATTGATACCTGTGCCGCACAACTTCATCCCAATTTTAGAATCTTTCCCCTCTACAAATTTAAAGACAATGCCACTCATACCCAGCGAATAACCATGGAATCCCACCTTATTAATAAATACAGACCACTTCTAAACACATCCCCCTAACACGAACCCACAACAAACACACTTACACCTGCACACACCCTACACACACTTTTACCCAGATATTAACACCATGACACACGCAAATATATGGTTCCACACATACACATAATTTGATACGGGTGCAAACATCCAACACTATTTTTTGGAAATGACTGTAAATATTGACTTCACACAAACACGTTGCTTCCCGATACAGGCACAAGGCCAGCAGAACTATAAATATTGAAAATTGTACCCACACACGCACACATATATACACGCGCGCGCGCCCCAACATACATATAAACACACACACGCGCGCGCGCGCGCGCACACACACATACATACATATAGCTCTTCCTGTCCTAAACGAACTTACTTATCCAGCTCAAATTCAGTCAAGCGGAAAATACACTCCTTAACTACGCCCTAAAAAGCTATTTAAAATATCCACATGACGTCTACTGACCAGCCTGAACAATAAGAATTTTCAACAACGCTATTTTCGAAAACTCCATACACCACCCACACAAACATTCATTCTAAACATTCACGTGACCTCTCTATTATGACCACATCCACGTGACCTCTTTATTATGACCAATAAGAAATTTTAGGCGCGACACTAGCCAAATTTTAACATCTCTGGAGCCTATTTTCTTACCCCAACACCAACTTCCATTCAAACATTTACGTGACCCCTTTATAATGACCAATCAAAATTGTATTGACCATTGTCCACAAGAAACTTTAGGCGCTAAACCAAGCAAATCTTAAACAACTCTGGAGCCTCTTTTTTCACATATAAGAGACAGCAAACCCAACATAAAGTCAGATAAGAGAAAAAAATCTATCAGAAAGGAACTCTATCTCTCTTAAAAAATATCTTTTGATAAGCATAACAAATGCGCAACCGGTAAAGAACTTTCACCTAATTAAATACACTCTCCTTTACTTAAATTATTTTGTCAGCATTTTCTTCTTTTCCTTTATATATATATGTATATATATATATATATATATATATATATATATATATATATATATATATATATATATATATATATATATATAGGTATATATATACATACATATAATTAAATACAAAATGGGACAAGATTGCAAAACATCCGGACAACTAAGTGATACAAAAGGGGACAACGAAACATCAAGATAGACGATACAAAAAAAAAATACGGACGGGTCATTCGAAGCCTTTTATCTTCAGTCGAGAACCGGATCATCCTCGCAGTGAGAGAGAGAGAGAGAGAGAGAGAGAGAGAGTGTGTATATGTATGTGTATATATATATATATATATATATATATAATGCAAAAATGGGACAAAAACGCAAACCATCCAGACAGTTAGGCGATGCAAAAAAGGGACAACAAAACATCCGGACAGACGATACAAAGAAAACAAGGACGGGTCATTCGGAGTTTTCCAGGTTATTTATCCTTGCAATTTCGGCTGATTATACCTCGAGATTGCTCCAATCTGGCCAGCCCCAAGAAAAACTAAGCTAAGAGCACTAGATTCCTTGGAAGAAAGCAGCGAATATATACGAAAAAACGGAGAAATGGTACACAAATGCAAATAACAGGGCATAACAACAGGTGTCTCTCGACTAAGGACGAATTAAATTAAGCTGGCGTGTGTGGAAGTGAAGCCTTACAGCAGGGACATAAGATTTGACAGGCATGGATGGTAGTCGAACCAAGAAAGGAAGGTCAGGCTTGGCCGAACACCGGTCACATGGGGAGAGAAGAGAGAGAGGTAGAGGCAGAGGGATAGAAGAATTGAGGGGGCGAGAAAAAATGAAAGGGACAGAGTGAAGTGAAAGAGGAGGGAAGGTGAGCATGAAGAAAAGGCCAGGAAATGTGAGAGAGGGAGAACGAAGAGTGGAATGAACGACGTAAGTGCGAAGGGGCTGATAGAAAGAAAGAAAGAATGAGAGAATAGAAAGAATAATAGAGTCGTACAAAATATAGATGTATATATACTTACATATAAGAGACCAAAGTGTACGTACGTCGCTATATTTTTATATATAAAAAATACAAAAATGGGACAAAAACGCAAGACATCTAAACAGTTAGGTGATACAAAAAGGGACAACAAAACGGAGAAATGGTACACAAATACAATTCCTGGCCTTCACTTCATGCTCACCTTCCCTCCTCTTTCACTTCACTCTGTCCCTTTCATTTTTTCTCGGTCCTCCTTAATTCTTCTATCCCTCTGCCTCTACCTCTCTCTCTTCTCTCCCTACGTGACCGGTGTTCGGGCCAAGTCTGACCTTCCTTTCTTGGATCGACTATCATCCGTGCAACATCTATATTCCTCTCTGTGCTTGTCAAATCTTATATCCCTGCTGTAAGGTTTTACTTCCACACACGCCAGCTTAATTTAATTCGTCCTTAGTCGAAAGATACCCGTTGTTAATGTCCTGTTATTTGCATTTGCGTACCATTTTCTCCGTTTCTTTCCGTCCTTGTTTTCGTATACATTCGCGCTGCTTTCTTCCAAGGAATTTAGTACTCTTAGCTTAGTTTTTCCTAGGGGCTGGCCAGCTCGAGTATAACCAGCCGAAATTGCAAAGATAATCATTATTACCTCCGCCCTAATATCTTTTCTCTTTCATGACAGTTAAATTTCATCAGAATTTAAACAAATCACAAAACTGTCTTTGAAAAGTTTGGCATTGACCTCAGAAGCTACAGAGGTTTCAGAAATTTCGTCTTATCCAAGACCGAGTTTGGAGTAAATTCTCCTACTGCCTATTAAGATTTTTTTTTGTTACTAAGGTCTTCCCACAGTCTTTGAAATGCTAGGATTTCGAATATGCAGTGTGTATATAACAAATATATGAATATAGATCTAAATGCTCAAATCATTAAAAATTCATTTGTCATTTAATTAGCCTCTTTATCACCAAGGTTCCGGACGCTGCCATAACGCCTTTAAAAAAATGTACGAGACAATGGATGAAGTGGTAATAGACACTCGATGCATGAATAGAAAATAGGATGGTCATAACATTCGGTCATAGATCCGCTTAGTAAGAGACCACAAGAGGCTTTACAGCTGCAAAAACAAAGATTAACAACAACAAGCTACCTTAAAAATAACTCAACGAGTCAACGATAGACCCTATATGTACTACATGTCAGAACAACAACCTCCTATCATACTCAACCATTAAAAAAGGTGGTAAAATATCTGAAAGTAAGATAAGCAGAACGGTCACAGCTGTCATGGTTTTGATCAAGAGTGACGTGGAGCTAAACAGCAATCTAACTGTAGCTTTTGAAGCAGACAATACAACGAATACTTTATTTTAATTAGTTAATTAGAAGGGAAGAAGGGATATTATTCATGACCTTTGTAGTAACCCTTGACGGTCGGACGTGGTTGATGTACATTTGTAACATTTGTAGGTCGACATCTGTTATGAAGGAATTCCTGAGAACTACAGTTATGGATTATCTATGTAATTATTCCTTTACTATTTGTATAGTGTATTTAGGACAACATTAATGTATGTCATTTCATTTTTTTTTTGTAAAGGATTGTCGAGTGCAACTGGATATAGTATTTAATGCGAAATTTCGAGTTTATTGTTATTTAGCTCCAAATCAGCTGTAGCCAAGCAGATTTACGATCAGAAGCATTCCAAGTATGACCATCCTCTCTCTTCCTATGTATAGGGAACCCAGTACCACATCAACCAAGTTTTTTTTTTACGACAAACAGGGCTGCTAAGAGAAATTTACCAGAGGAACAAGATTATTTTTAAACCACTTCCACATCAAAGTCTCCCTTCAAAATTCAAGAGGATTGTGAGCTTTTTTTCTGGTTATGTTTTTTAGGGAGTGACTTGTCGAAAGATCGCACCTTCCTCACCTCCAATGTACCAGCTGAATCATACCCCTCTTACAGACTCTGACTATAAATTTCAGAGAAATTTAGCTGGTATTTCTAGCAGGTTAAATGATCACATAACGCTTCCCTCGTTGACTGGAATCTAGGAGTGATGAGAGGATAATAATGGATAATATGGGTAATAATGGCAACCAAATATGCACTCTAGGGTTGTAAGGAATAATTTTCGAACTAGCGATGGATCCTCCAAATCAGTGGTTCTCAACTGGGGTCTACCTGACCTTTCGGGGTCCATATAAGGTTTAGTTCTTAGAAATTATGTGTAGTAAATCGATTATACTTCTACAATACAGAACATATTTTAAATACTTTTTTATACAATTCCTAATAATATTTAATCATAAAAAATATAGGATTTAAGAAAAAAAATGACTAGTTATGAGGGTCTAGCTGAGTAAAATACAAAAGATGATTGCGAACCACTGCTCTAAAAAGTCTTTTGACTTGCTAGAAATAGCGGCCAAACATCTCTAAAATCAACCCCTACCGTCTTAAAGGCCGTACACGTTGAATTAAACGGTTCTGGGTTCCCTGCGTATAGGAAAAGGCAAGATGGTCACGACTAGAACGACTTTGATCATAAGTCTGCTCGATCAGGACTTATATATGGTTAGACAACAGCAACAACAAAAACAACGAATAGCTTTTCCAACAATAAGATTCCTTACGAATAGTTTATATATTACAGAATATAATAAATAATATTTTCATATGTTGTGAAGAGTGGGGAATCTACCGTTTCACCCTTTTGTTCTTCGTTTGACAGTGAAGAAGAACAAGATCTTGAGCGTTAGATTCTTTTACACTCCTCAAAACAATGGCACTCTGCCATGAATTCAACGAATCCACCTGTTGACTCATTGTCGTCGAGGGAAACCTTCGCTAGTTTCCTCAGACTGAATTTTATCCTATAATTACAACACACAATCTCATATTTAATATGGCGGTCTTTTGGCAGAGTCGCTAGAGCGGGTGTTCTCAACCATTTTTTAAATCTTTAGACCACTTTGGTTACTATTTTATTCTAGTGGACCCCCATAGCCATTCGATGTTTAAGAACTAGTTTTATAGAAACTTCTTTCAAAATTCCCTTTTTGCTTTTTAAACACATTAACTTGCATAAGTTAATGTAAACTAGGTAAAGTGTTAGAGAAAGAAACCAAACTGTTTTTGGCAATACATACCAATCTGAAGCAAAATTATTTCAGGGTCCCTTAAAATACTATTGTGGATCCCCAATTTACTATTTTGTTGCGTGGACCTCCAAAAATTTTATATGGATCATCAGGGCCATATGAACCTCGGTTGAGAACCGCTGCCCGACAGCATGGGATAGAATGCAATGCGCTGTTTGTTTCAGTTCAATTTCTCTGAGTTTAAATATCGCCGAGGCCGACAGATAAAGAAGTTCTCTCTCCCTCCAGCTGTTACATCCTGGGTCAAGAATGGGAAGAATGAGAGGGTGTTTGTATTTGCTTGCAACTAGATGGACACCTACGACAGTTAACGAAAGCATGGTACATGCCACCAAGCCATCTTCGAAAGCGAATGATGACCGTCGTAATACTAGCACTTTATAAATAACAATTTTATTCCTTTCATTTTATTGTTCTACTATTCTCATATTCTTCCATTCCATTACTTTTGGAAAAACACCATAAACTACGTAAGACTGACATAAATTTGGTTACACTTCTTCAAACAACCGCAAGCGCAACCAAGCTGCACCAGGCATCTGTATCATCCATTAATTTTACTAGGTCCTTAGTTCCATGCTTTGAATCTCAGCAAATAGCATCAATATAGCAGCGGCCTCCGTCCTCTATCGTTCCAAAATATATCCGATATGGCCTGTTTTTCAGTATGGTAACAACTACGCCCCATCTTGCACTAATCAACAGAGATGAGTGGAATATGTCCATAAATCTTATCTTTGGTCTTGTATTCATACCATAAAATGGTTTGAGTCCTCACGAGAAGTTTAGTGTATGCATCATCAAGGCGATATTGATGTTCATTCTTCGTAGTCCAGATTTCGGTTTCATGGAGAAGAATGCTCTCTACACAAGGCCTTAAGAAGATTAGCCTTGTTGACTTTAAAATACTTGATTAACAGTTACTGTGAAACTTGTAACAGGTACACAAGTCCCTTGCGTGTCAGGAGGTCTTTCTTTCTATCAGCAACATAGGGTCCAAAGTACGTGAAGTTATTAGTCTCCTTGAGTTGTGTTCCAACATTGTGGTAAATTGGCAAATGACTTTCAACCTTATTGATGTATATGAACTCAGTTTTTGCATAGAGAAACAAACAGACTTTGGCTACATTTTCGAAGGATGTTAAGAAGTCTTGCATAATAAGCAGGTGATAAGTTGTGGGAGCAAGATCATTAGTATTGTCAAGAGATAGAAATTCGCTCGTCATCTTGACTGTTGACTCGTCGTCTTGGATGTTGTCCAGATTTTGCTGAAGAATTCTTACAGTTGATGTAATTTTTTTAGTTGGAGCATCTGTGCTTTGCATTAAGTTTGATGTTAACTCAGAACATTACAATTTTTTACCTTTTTTCTGTTGCTTTTGTTGTTTAGCACTCCAGTCCAGTTCTGATTGAGTCATTCGATGAAAGGAATTCATGTCACTTTTCTGTCAGGTATTGTACCCCGGGAATTACATTAACAAATATGTATCTCCCTTTTCAAGAAAGTAGGATGGAATTCGAACTCTACTAGACTGCTATTTCTAGACGACCAAGATATTTTCTCTTATGTTTGTTTATTTTTAGCTGTTGTTGTTGAAAGTTGCATTTTCTCTAACCTTCAAGTTGTATATAATCGAATATTGCTCTGTTCTGTACACGACAAATTATGTAGACGTTACAGTTCTAATTTTTCAGCATTTTACTATGGTTTAGTCTTTCTAAGATTAGATTAATCATATAGGTGGGTTGTAAGATACTAACCTGACAGAAACTTTGACAATTTTCTTTTTAATGAATTAACCAAAGAGGAATGATAATACCAATGACCTTTTTTCCGGGCCTCTGTGACTGTCGAGGGTGGAAGTTATCAGATTTGTTGTTTTCTCGAATGCTTATGTTTGAATCTTCATAGAATGACTCAGGTTAACAGCAGCAAAAATGATCTTCGATTATGCAGTCTGACTATATGTCAACAAACATAAATACTCTTCATCTAGTAGTCTCCCTACATTTATAAACACAGCGAACAATGGAGCTTCTCGGCGGTTGTTCAATCTGTTGGAGATGGTAGTTAAAATCTCCTTCAAATCACACCTTACTATCATAAAAATCCCCTAAAATGTTTGGAATATTTCTGATCGTAGGTCTATTCCGCTAAATAATAACTTGCCATAATAGAATATTTGTTCCATACAATATAATGGTCACAGGTGCTCATTTTACTCATCCTTTCCAGTGTGGTAACCTCAGACACTCATATTTCCTTTGGCCAATGCTCATTACTGAATAGCCAGACAAATCACAGCGTTTAAGCGACGAACATCAAAAGCAATAAGTTTCTCAACCTTCGAAGTATTTTACCTTTTCCTCAGGCTACATTAATCGGAGATTAAAGTCTTTCCCACTTACTGCTAATGACATGTGATTTATAATTAAAAAAAATAAACACAACCATATTTTCATTTTACATAATTAGTATTTATTTATTAGAATATGAGTAAATAATTTATCTGGCGATTTCGTAGGATAGTTAGAGTGCCTTACAGTATTTGTTCTGACTTTCTGCACTCAAATCTATCCAAAGTCCAATTTGCCTTTCATATTTTCGAGGTCGAAGTACAAATCGGGTACTAGAACCTATTTCTCTCTCTCTCTCTCTCTCTCTCTCTCTCTCTCTCTCTCTCTCTCTCTCTCTCTCTCTCTCTCTCTCCCTCCTTCTCTCTCTCCCACCCCTTCCCTCTCTCCCAGGATTGGCTACGCTGCACTCTAAGAGGGATTGTGTGAGATCACTAGCAGTGCCTACAAGGCCATAATACAAGGGTGACTCTATTGACATAATTGCATATCTAAACAGTTTGGAAGAACCTCCTTTACTGGTGAGATAATGCGGATGATAAATGATATTATCTAATACTTTAAAAATAATACTGTTAGATGGGTCCGAGTAATCAGTTAAAATCAATAGATTATGACAATATTATCTCATGTTACTCTGTTTACGGCCAGGTGTATAGGTTCAGGGAGTAGTATGAGAATAAGCGGAAGTAGAAGCTATTTTACTTTGGCTGTCATTTATTAAGACACGATTGATGGACCTATAATAACGTTGACTGATCTTCATCAGTTACTGCAAAGATCGGACAAGTGAACAGTCTTAAATAGCAACTTGTAAGCTTGCGTAATATTTCTTCAAGAGTAAGACTAAATATCTTGCCCATCGATACGAAGTCGATAACACAAACTAGGTAGTTAAGGCACTTCATCTTTTTAAAATTAATCTTGATTTTGTAGCTAGAGTACTTGTGATTCCTTAAAAGTTGATTTTAAAATCGTCGTTCTAGCATCATAGTTGTCAAGTAAATAACCATAAGATTTACAAGCCATTGTAAAACATAAATAGCTTTCTGTAAAATGTCTGTACACGTAGCAAAACCAAAGAAACCATAGATAAACCAATTAGCTTCAAGGTTTTAAATAAAGCTGCCAGTCTATTGGTTGTTGTTGGTTGTGCATTTCTAATGCGAGGGAAAGAATCGTCTTACTAAGAGTTAATTTTAATTTTTATTATTTTTCATTAGAAAAGTAGAAGGGATGATATCATTTATTCTTTATGTATTTATTCAGTTCAATTTTCTATTCTTTTTCTTTCAACTATAGACTCCTTCGTGTTCGTATATCGCTGCTGTTTCGATCTTACTAAATCTCATCAATATGAAGTAATCAAGGATCAAGTGGGTTTATTAATTACATTACATTGTTTACTTTAATGAATGGAATATAATGAAAGCATATCATTTGGAGGAAGTCATTGTTGTTCATGATTCTTGAGTTATGTAGAATGAGGAAAAGCTGAATTTGAAACTTAAACTGAATTTGAAATTTAAGTACAGTTTCAAATATTGTTCAGAAAAATCTTAGGTTTTCTCCCCTGCAAAAACTGAGAATAATTGCAAAATCCCTTGTTGACTTGACACGACGGGTTAACAAGGAGTCTCTACAGGTCCTTCAACCGGTTAGAAATTGCAACTAAATCTCTACTAATACACATTCTATCATCTTAGAAAAGAAAGAACTCATTGTCTATATGATCCTTGATAAAATATAGCTGAATAAAAGTCTGGATGGTAATGAGTAGGATGTCATTGCTCAAAACAGAACTGGCCTAGGGATACATGACATCAGGTCTGGTATTATGTTTTGAAAGAAGAAACTGACATTATACTGTGTAGAGGCTGGCTGTTAGTCAGGTGTAAATTTGCATGAACTGTTGCTGAGGAAGATGACATTTTTTTGCGATCTACAATTCTTAAACTTTACATTTTTGCATTTACCTGTAACTAGGATGTGTAACAATATACTTTAGAAATATTTACTTATCACAAGCTTTGATTACATGTTCACATTTATCTGTAGCTAGGATGTATAATTATATACGTAAAAATAGATAACTATGATAGTTCAAAACGCTTGACATCGTCACTTGTAATGTTTTCTTCACTTTCCGACAGACAAAATAAATAAATTAATTAATTAATAAATAAATAAATAAATAAATAAATAAAAACTATTTTCATTTCTAAATCGTAGTTAATGAAAGTTTAGACGGAAAAAAAAGTATATAAGCTAATTAAATAAATTTTAAAACAATTTCCAATCCTGTTGGAAATAATATAAATTATAAATAAAGTCTTGATATGTAAGGGATATTTTGATATAATACATGGCGTAGAAAAAAACTTAATTCCTATACCTTATGGAATGTTAAGCAATTTCTTTTGTGTATTGATTGTTAAATGCGGATCGCCAGATGATTCATTCTGGCTATTTGTTGGCGGACTGACATGATCGGGATTGTGGTACCAGTTGAATCGGCATGTTTTCAGTAAGTTCGTACTGCGCATAGTTTTAGAGCAGGGACGGAAATAATCATTAAATCACATATTCTAATGCTATGTTTTTTCATGAGATGAGATTCGTCTCTTTGCGGGACTTTGAGGATTAAAAATAGGATGGATAAATTTGTTTAAAAGAAAATTCAAGATTTTTAAGCTTGTCCAACATCATGGCCAAGAAAGGCAAATTATATAGTTCCAAACTTACTTTTGTCTTCTCAATATTAAAAAGGTAGGAGAAACTGAAAATTTCACGATTATTAATTTTGTGAAGGACGGATATTTGTTCGAGAAATTCTGCTCTAAGGTATGCTGTGTAATTTTTTTTCTTTTCCTTCCTTAAAAGTCAGAATGCATTCACAAATAAAACAGGTGATTTTTAAAACAACGAGCAGAACGTCACAATAACAACAAATAAGTAACGGATTCTGGTAAAGGATCAAAATTCAAATTTGCTTCTGTACTTCTTGGAGTTTATACTTACTGTAGTAATAGTAGCAGTAGTACTAAGAGGGACAACGGTTTTAGTTGGAAGGAAGAGTTCAATTGGGTAATGGTCACTGACACTCATTGATTTCTCCTTCTGAAATAAACATTGAATAGAGCAATAGCAATATATTAATAGTTAGATACGGACACCAAGATATGCATTCATGTACAGACACATTCACACAGCTGTATGTATATATGTTTGTATGTATGTATGTATGTATGTATGTATGTATGTATGTATGTATGTATGTATGTGTGCGTGTATGTATGTGTGTGTGCGTGCGTGCATGCATGTGTGCATGTATGTATGTATGTATGTATGTAGTATGTATGTATGTATGTATGTATGTATGTATGTATGCGCGTGTGCATGTTTGAATGTATGTATGTATGTTTGTATGTATGTATATGTGTGTGTGAGTGTGTGTATGTGTGTGTATGTGCGTGCGTGTGTGTGTATGAATTAACCTGATTCCATGCTACTTACCAAAGTCATGAAACATTTTCCATTGACAAAACTTCATATCTAGCGACTAGCATTACTTAAAGTACAATTCTAAAATAAGATACAATCCACTGACCTTTGAAGTAGTGGTTACTACCAGAACTACAGCGAGAAGCCTCTACATGATGACCCGACCCACTAAAGATAACAACCAAATATCTCTCAGCTCACATTCTACAATCTTGAAAAAGGATATGTTAGATAATGTGGTCCTCTGTTCCCAGCTTATAAGAAATAGACTGGATAATCACGACTGGAATGCCTTTCATCATAGACCCTCAATCTGTCAGGATGTCGAAGCTGCCTGTATTATTCAAACTACGATTGAATAATTGTGAATTTATTTGTATGAAACCAATATTATCGTATTAATAGCAATCTACTATTAAAAGAAAATATCTATCCATGACTGCCGTGTTGATCGCTCAGTCTTTAGTTCTTTAGTAAATATATGTGCGCGCGCGCGTATATTTATTGCTTATTTAAGCGGGTTGTTTATCTTGCGACCCGAGTTTCAGCTCCTGCGATTTTTCGGCGAGGTTTTCCATTTTCTAGTTTTAATTTTCAATATTTCAGAGAATGTCCGCTGAAAAGCTTCCATGTTTTGGTGAAATCAATAACTCCAGTCTTTCCCCATTCCTTTCCAAAGTTTAATTCCTCCTTCATGTCTTTCACTCTATCAAAAATTGTTTTGTACTAAGTGGCTTATCTTTTAATCAGCAGCTCTGATCGACCAGATTTTATGATCAAAAGTATTCCATTGGCGACTATTCCGTCTTTTATTTAATCATAATCTACATTATACAATATACCAACCTTTTTTGTAAAAGACAGTAGGTTGTGATTTAAAGGAGATTTGGTTATCATTACTAGCAGGTTGAGCGACCACGTAGAAGCTTTCTCATTCCTAGAATCTATCGACTGCTACATGATCCTAGTTTCGTGTAATGTCACGGATCGATATTCTAGTTGCGTCTCAGGTTACGTTTGATATGCTATTGTATAATACCAGTGGTGTCTCTACCTGTTGCCGACTGTTGATAACCAAATTTATTTCACGTTTAAGAAGTTCTATTATTATTATTTGTTTTTCGTAGAATCTCTTGTCATTTATGAGCCAGCGTTTATTTTCGCTTTCTACTGTGGTAAGCAAATGAAAGACAATATTTTTCTGTGACATGTTTAATCGAAAGGATGCGGGAATTCTGCCCTACAAACTAATAGATCTTTCAACGAGATGCCAACTGCCTTTCTTTCAGATAGTTATTTGATATCTTTTCAATTTGACCATTCTGTGTGAGGCCTATTTGTATAAGGATAATCTTTATTATATTCTTCCAATTACAGTTGGTAATCTTGCTCGAAGTTCTTTTTCAAAATATCCTTCACCTCTGGTATACCACGAAAGCGACCTAGCAGCCGAAACCATTCCTTACAACTGGTAGAAATCAAAATCTTTCGCAATCCTATTAACCAAAATGAAGATTCAATAAAAGCCTTCAACATGTAGAAATTAATCTTCTTCCTGAGCAAAACAATGTAGCAGTATATTTTCTTACAAATATAATTTTAAAAGTATATATTAGGCTTTTGAGTATACGGTTCATAAAAATATAATAAAGATAACATTATGTGTAACTCTTATCAAACAACTTAGCCATCCTTGCTATAGTATATTGATTGTTTTCAAGTTCAATTTTTTAACGAACGGATGGGTCAAGATTACCTCAATCTTTACTATCAAGTGCCAACAAACTAAGCCATATGGACTTGCTTAATTCATTTCATCGACATATATAAGATTGGAAAACAATTATCGGAATGTCTTCAAAAGATATAATGTGTGGCGGTATATATTTACACAATATACTTCAAGACGGTAATTAACCCAGTTTAACTAATCATAATAGTCACTTAAAGGAAATGATTTCTTTTAAATTGTGTGTGTATGTGTGTGCGCAAGTATGTATGTGTGCACGCGTGTATATGTGTGTGTGCTCGTGTGTATAAAATGGTTTTGTATTATGTACATAGTGAGACCTAGAATAAAAACCGTACTGCTCTAATAACTGAGTCCAATTCACATTGGAGTTAGGCGACGTGCTCTGATTACCCACCAATCAGCTTACAGAAATATCACTCCATATCACAGGATGTTAAAATAATAATAATAATGAAATTATTGTATACAGTGCTCAGGTGCACCGCAACTTGTCAAAAGGTGCATATAAAGTATATGCAGTAATATACAAATGTCTGGAAAGCGAACAGTGTATGAGTCAGATACATGCTTGCGTGTGTATGGAGGGGAGAAAATCAGGTGTAGTGTTGGCGAATCTCAGAAAGCATGGACGTTTTGAAGGATGCAGTGCTCCGCCCAGAAAGCATGGAAGTTTTGAAGGATGCAGTGCTCCGACAGTGCTGTTCTATGGTTCTATGATGTTTCCCGCGCAAAAGGAATTATAAAAGTGAAAGCGCGTCTAAATCAGCAGAGACATTGAGAAAGCCACCGGATTACACATGTCCTCACCTCTTGCTAAAAACAAGCCAGAAAATGACCATGTAGATGCCTCTCGTTGAATCGACATATTCTGGTAGTAACTACTGCAAAAGTGAATGACTTATGTCTTATTTTAGAATTTACTTAACATTAGCTACCTGATACGAGGTTACTAGTAGACGTATCTTGACTTTGGTAAATACCATGGAATCAAGTTAATCAATAAGAATAAAATAGCTACAACAAAAATCTCAACAAAAACTCAACTCTGAGTAACTCCTTGATGGTTTGTGTAGCCAAAAGTAATCACTAAAATTCATAAATGAACGTAAGTTTATGTACTGTAAGAAGAGGTGAGTTCAAGTGCTTTGAGCAGAGTCCTTTTTCAACACCTTCCAGCCTTTAGTCCACAGGTGTGTTGTTTCCCCACTATGCATTTTCTACTACTACAATATTGGCCTTTATTCCTCGGAGGTTGTTAGTCATATGTTGTCTTCACCCGATTCAGTTCTTAATTGACAGAAAATACCCCCAAATGTGTGTGAAATGGAGGAGTGATAAATATCTATTCGAATTTGTCCCCTTTTCTCCTCTGAATTTACGTAATAAAATAATAATAATAATAATAATAATAATAATAATAATAATAATGATAATAATAATAATAATAATAATAATAACAACAACAATAATAATAACAATAATAATAATAATAATAATAATAATAATAATAATAATAATAATAATAATAATAATAAATAATAATAATGATGATGATGATGATGATTTCAAATTTTAGCACAAGCCCATAACAACAACAACAATAACAATAATAGAAGTGTTATCACGTACATTGTTTTGTCTTGGTATAAAAGATGGGCTACAGCAAATATTCTGCTCAATACCACAGATTTGCTTGTCAGTTGTTTGAGCTTATCCAGTTGAGCATGTCCCTTAGTGGCTGACGATATGTGCATCTCTGATCACGAGCAGAAGTAGTGGGGGAGCATCATAGCCGTATGTTGAAAGGAATTCTTGGAGGTTTGGATAATTCACCTTCGGAAACATGGGTGTTTCGTTCAACATCCTTAAACAATCCTTATTCAGGAACCTTTTGAGTGGAATGGGCTACTCGACCAGAAGAAAATTCTAACTGGGCCCCACCTGCAAATTCATGCGCTGTTTATCTTGATATGAGATCACCATGTCGCGCACATTTGGTTGTGATGCATGTGCCTGGTGTACCCTTATCAGACGGGTAGTCATGATGGGTATACTGGGCTTCGTATATTTTACCCCAGTGTCTCTTTGATGACATGCACTGCTCTCTCACTCAATAATAATAATAAAAATAATAAGGAGGAGGAGGGTTTTAAGCATTTGAGAGACTGCTGAAAATTTGTGGCTCGTAATGTTACAGGTAGTAACCTGCTACTCACATAATTCCTACTGGGAATAAGACTGAATGTGAGCCAAACCAAAATGATAATTTTTCTGACATAGGCACAAAACCTGAAAGTTTGGGGAGGGGATAGTCGATTACATCGACTCCAGTACACGTCTGCTACTTATTACATCGACCCCAAAAAGATGAAAGGCAAAGTCGACCTCGGCTGAATTTGAACACAGAACAGAACGAAATGTCGCTCTGCATTTTGTCCTGTGAAGCCAACTCGCCGCATTCAATAATGATAATAATAATTCTTTCTACGATAGGTACGAGGCCTGAACAGTTGTGGGAGGATCTAGTTGATCACACCGACCCCAGTGCGCCACTGGTACTTATTTCATCGACTCCGAAAGGAAGAAAGGCATAGTCAGAACGTGAAACCGGAAGAAATGCCGCTAAGCAGTTTGTTTGGCGCGCTAACAATTCTGCCAGCTAGTCTCCCTAATAATAATAATAAATAATGATAAAATTATTAACTTACTGTGAGTTCGTATTCTGAGTCAAACTTAAATACCGAAGAATCACCAGATTTTGCTAGCTCAATTAATTTTGCACCACCAATAATAAATCTATGAAAAAAGGAAAAAACTGAATGAAGAGACATGGAAATAAATCAATAAAACAACCAAGACATTCTAAACGAATGTTATAACCAGAATAATTTAAATAGTTACAGTAATCAGAATATTGTAAAATCGATACAGTAATCAATACATAAACTGACAATAAGATATATCTATTTTAATATCGTGTAGGTGTGTGGTTTAGTGGTTAGGGTGTCAGCATCATGATCGTAAGATTGTGGTTTCGATTCCTGGACCGAGCGACGCGTTGTGTTCTTGAGCAAAATACTTCATTTCACGTTGCTCCAGTCCACTCAGCTGGCAAAAATGTGTAACGCTGCGATGGACTGGCGTCCCATCCAGCTGGGGAACATATACGCCACAGAAACCGGGAAACCGGGCCCATGAGTCTGGCTAGGTTTTAAAAGGGCGCATTTGTGGAGGCACGTGGTTTAGTGGTTAGGGTGTCAGCATCAAGATCGTAAGATTGTAGTTTTGATTCCTGGACCAGACGACGCCATAGAAACCGGGAATCCGGGCCCATGAGGCTGGCTAGGCTTTAAAAGGGCGCAAAAGAAAAGATTTTAATATCACAACGTGATTAAAAGTATTGACTAAAATTCGAACTATTTTGAGGAAGTCTTTTCATCCTATTCTTTAAGGTTACGTAAGATTACATTAGCACCTATATATTTTCCTTTTTGTCTTTCTATTTTCTTTTTTTTTTTTAAAGAAATTTGGAAGTAACCTTATAGATGGTAGGCTGCTATTGTAACATGACTACGCAGAAATTCTCTCGTTGGCTTCTGTCAAAACCGGTTCTTCATCTCGGTGAGAGATGTATGAGAGGCGAATTGCAAGTCCGCAAGAAACTAATTGGGAATGTTGCTGTTCTGAGGCAAATACTGAATGTTTCAATACACAGATTCATAGGCATGTAATCTACTACTGTTTTAGTCTTTAGGCTTAAACCGTTCTGTTCATATGCGACTTTTAGAGACTTCAGCAGTAGGTAGTTTGGGATTTAAATGCAGGTGAAATTTCACTGATCTAGGTTAGTAGTTCTGAACCTTGTTTTTGACTGTCTCTCTCACAGCTACGATAAGTATCGGATCTCTTCCTCATATTTAAATATTTTTATTTATCCCATTAACACCAATAAATCTGTCTATCAGAAAATGGGAGAACTTTATATAATCACCACTTATTATAGTTATTCTGTTCTTCATGCAGAATTCAACTCTGGTAGATTTTCTCATGGCATTATTATTAATTACCCACTTATTAAATATTTGTCATTCAGTGTCTTTGTTATGTCAGCCTTTCTAACGGTAAGTACAAGTAAAGATTATGCGACATCGAGGAACTCTAATAATATAGAAACGTATGCAGAATTGTTACTGTACTTGCTATTGATAAAACTCCCCTAATATTGTCCTTCATTCAGGTTTTAATCATTTTTAGGTCTCAGAGTTGTCACCCTTACCTTTCTTGAAAAGAATTGTCATTGACATTAATGAGTTTTCTTACCATTAGAGGTGTAATTTTAATTGATTAAGTTGTTTTGCTCACACTAAGTATGTTAACTCACAATATATAACAATCTGTTATCTTACTATCAATGGTGAATTTCAGATCTTAAATTTGGAGTGTTTTGTTGTATTGCATTAGGAATAAACAATTCTTTTTTGAAACATTAAAGTAAAACTCACATCCTCACCAAGCCTCCTTTTCGAAAACCCTATTGTTTCTCTTTAGTGGGTGAGGGGTTGCAAATGAATTTTGGCCTTGAGCTTATTAAAAGTCATAGCTTGGGCAATATAATAGGTTGTCCTACTCGCTACATTTATAGCTTTGTGCTTATGCAGAATATTATTAGATATGTGAAATAATTTTGGTAAACATTCTGATGTGTATGTTTTGATTTTGAGTGAGGGTACATGGAAGTTTTAATTGCTTTGCTTATTAATCTGCATAATTGTCGGATTAAGTTTGAGACTGAGGTTTGTGAATAATTACATATATTGTTTCTATAAATAAAAAATAACAGAACATTAGAGAAAGAAAAATACATATACCTGTCGTAAGAGCAGTCTGTAGCTGCTAGTGTTGTGTCCGTGCCATATTCTATTGGCCAGAAGTATTTGTCTGATTTGAGAGATAATGACTTCTCTTGTTTCTCTGATAGATATCTGCACCCGGCGTTGAAATCACCCATTGCAATGACAGTATCAATTTTGAATTTATTTTCTACCGCTTTAAAAACGTCAGCTAAGGCAGTAAGTTCACGAACGACAGTATCTGGGTCAACATGAAGGCCAATGATACCAATTTCTCTAACAGCTGTAATAGAATACAGTTTATGATAATAATTAGATACATACCGTCATTTCAACATTATGAAAAACAAGTATCATAGTATTTAACATCCCTATGATACTGGTACTTATTTCAACAACCCTCGAACAAATGAAATACAGAGTCAATCTCGTCAGAATTTGAACTTAAAATATAGAGAAACCGCACTAAATACCGCAATTATTATGTCCACCGCTTTGCTAATTCTGTTAATCTTCCGCCATTTATCATTTTAAAATTACCATATGCATAACAATATAATAAAGCTGACCAGCATTCTGATATTACCGTTGATTCGTTTACCATCATCGTAATGGTAATACATACATACATACATACATACATACATACATATATACATACATATATATATATATATATATATATATATATATATATATATATATATATATATATATATATATATATATATATATATATATATATATATACAACGGGCTTATTTCAATTTCCGTCTACCAAATCCACTAACAAGGCTTTGGTCGGCCCGAGGCTATAGTAGAAGACACTTGCCCAAGATGCCACGCAGTGGGATTGAACTCGGAACCATGTGGTTCGTAAGTAAGTTATCTACCACACAGCCACTCTAACGATCGTTACGTGTATATTGGTGATCAATGAAGTCATTGACTTCGACCACGCGACACTTCAACAGGGGTCACGTCCATGCAGGGAAGCGGAGAAACACAACTGTTCCCACCAATACTAGGTATACTGTGCTACCGAAATTACCAACGTGGCGGTAGGCCAGTGTCGGAAATGTGTAATACCATGATCGCTTTAATGAATGGTCTGCCGTCTATGGCTCCACTTGTTTTATAGCTTTTGTTGCTTCTTCTTCATATTTGTTAGGTAGTATGACTTCATGCTTGTATTTGTCAGTTTCCTTAAATACTAAAAACAGTTTTTGTTTTGCTCGTGTTTTGTGGCTATTTGTATTAGTTTTCTTTGCTTCTGAAGTAGATATTTTTGCAGTCCTATGGTGGTTATTTTATAATAGTTTTCCTATTACTACTATTATTATTATTCAGGTCACTGCCTGGAATTGAACTCGGAATCTTGGGGTTAGCAGTCCACGCTCTTAACTACTACGCCATATGCCCGTGGGCATATTTTTGTTGCTGAGGCAGTAAGAGTAGCAAAAAAATAATGAACTGATATTCAGAATTCCTTAGATACATACATACATACATACATGGAATCATATGATGTTGATTACTGGAATATTAATACTCTTATATACACAGCCGCTATTACTCTTAAAGAACACCTAGGAGAAATCTACAGTGAACAAAGTAACGAAATTACTAAACGGAAACAACCTAGATTGAAATCAAGACTTGAAGAAAGCATCAACAACATATTGGATGATTAACTACAACAATAAATTGTAAGGAGAAAAATGAATTTAAACTTCACCAACTCTACCTTAGACAAAAATTAATGAAACTTTATGGCGAGTCTCTACACTGAGCTCCTGAGGGAAAACTAATCACTTTAAATATGAACTCAGAACCATGAACGAGAAACTCTGCTATCGCAAGCGAATTTTTGAGCGAGCCAGAATCAATCGCAAGTTTGCTTCCAACCCACAAGCATTATACAGAAAGATGAGGAGGGAAAATATTACCATTAAGGAAGCTCCCACCCTACAAGATCTACAATCATTTTAGTCATAAATCTGGAACAAAAAGAGGGATTTCAAACTGAATGCATCATGGATAAATACAATAGAGAGAGAATACTGTACCAACTCTAACAGTAAAACATATAAAATTGATGCAGAAACCTTCGCTGTAGCAGTAGGTAAACAACAGAATGGGAAGGCACTTGGACTACCGTATGGTGTCACTCAAGCAGCACCTGCTAAACAACAGCAGCAAAAATAAATTAATTAATTCAGCTCTGAAAAGTGAAGTAACATTGTACGAGTTGGCATCGAACTCCTCAAGAAACACTCTCTTCCTGATGATCTCCTATATAGCCCCCAAACAGCTGGGCTCTCTTATCTCAGAGAAGACCTGGATGGAAAATACTCAGCCGTAAAAAAAAAAATTGGCATGAGTATGTTGCCCGGAAGCTTGAATAAGACAGTAGAATTGACACGAAGTGCAGATTCTCTTGGACACAAGACCACTACATCATATCACACTTTCAAGGCTATGCGTTTGCAATCCAGGGACAGGAGATTGCCACAAAGTACCTGGTAAACAAGAGAGACAGTGACACTCTTGTAATCCCAAGGTACAACTGCATGTGTAGACTATGTCATGTTTCTGTGGAAGACATTACGCATGTGATCAGCAGCTGTCCTAAAATATCGCCACGGTACTACCTCCCTATGCAGCATGATGTTGTTACTAAAACAATTTGTAATGCCATCCGCAAAAAAGACTGTCCTGAAATAAACTTAGAGAATCCCTTTGTTATGGAAGGAATACTGGTGGAATATTCCCATCAAAACTTCTGTCAAATGTAAACATAACAGGCCGGATATTGTTATTTGTGACAGAGGGGCAATGGTATGTACCATCAAAGAGGTTAGCTGCCCTGCAGATATAAATATATCTTTGAAAATCAAAGAAAAAGAGGATATCTATGGATAACTGCTTCGAAGCCTTCAGCTTCTATATCCCGACTATGAATTCATATTCACACCAATAATAACTGGAGCACTAGGTTTTGTTAGTAAATGCTTAAATGAGAATCTGTATAAACTGGGATTTTCAGAAAGAGAAACTGACCTGCTGATTCGTACATTACAAGTCCAATCTGTGAGTGGAAAAATATGCAAGACTTTTCTCAAGTTCCAAGCGTGAATTTGCTTGTGTTAACTACATCCCAAAGATAGAGCCTTATATCTTTGTTGGAAACGGGCTCCCTCCTCAGTGGAAGAATTAATAATAATTAAAAAATAGAAGAGACATACATACAGACATGCGCGTCCTCATACATACAGACAAATACCCGCACACCCATTCATACACATAGAGAGAGAAAGAGAGAGAGAGAGAGAGAAAGAGAGAGAGAGAGAAAGAAAGAGAGAGAGAGGAAGAAAGAGGAAGAAAGAGAGAGAAAGAGAGAGAGGGGAGGGAGAGAAAGAGAGAGAGAGTAGCAACAGTACAACATTTGAGTTTGAAGAGTTCGGTTACGTTGAGGAGTGATGCTTCGAGCTGTCAAAGCTGTTTACCTCGAAATATCATGTTTTCTTTCTTTTCGCATCAGCCGAACGTATTGAAATCCCTTAATCTTGTCTGTTGCCAACACAGATCACCCCCAGTTCCATTAAGTTCTGTATTGCATCTTTTTCTTTTGATCTTATCTACATCTGTTGTAACTGCTTTTTCTTTCACATGAATGGCGGAATGCCATTTAGACTTTATGAAGTCCATACAGACGGAAAGTCTTTACAGTATTATATGACAAGCTACTCTATGCCACCGCTGCTGTTGATGATCTGGTAACGAGTGCCAAGCTCTGTATTATTTTTGTCTGTAAAATATAACTAAGAATTGATACCTAACTAAGTCGACATAGTGTCAGCTTATTTGCTGAAGTGCCATTGGTAATCAGTCACAAAGACATTGGAATGGGTTATAGATATTTCCCTCCTCCTCCTCTGACTGAGCGATTAAAAAAAAAAAAGAAATTGGACAAGATATTACTCTTTACTCTTTTACTCTTTTCAGTCATTTGACTGCGGCCATGCTGGAGCACCGCCTTTAGTCGATCAAATCGACCCTGGAACTTATTCTTTGTAAGCCCAGTACTTATTCTATCGGTCTCTTTTGCCGAACCGCTAAGTGACGGGGACGTAGACACACTAGCATCGGTTGTCAAGCAATGCTAGGGGGACAAACACAGACACACAAACACACACACACATATATATATATATATACGACAGGCTTCTTTCAGTTTCCGTCTACCAAATCCACTCACAAGGCATTGGTCGGCCCGGGGCTATAGCAGAAGACACTTGCCCAAGATGCCACGCAGTGGGACTGAACCCGCAACCATGTGGTTGGTTAGCAAGCTACTTACCACACAGCCACTCCTGCGCCTATATGCCAATCTTCTCTGCCATTTATCAGTCTCGTGGAGATTTAGGGGTTTTCGCTCAATAAACGCCCAAAACGCCCGGTCTAGGAATCGAAACCGCGATCCTATGACCGCGGGTCCGCCTCCCTAACCACTTGGCCATAACGCCTCCACGTTTCTGTATCAAAAACTTATCTAAGGTATATTTACCGAAGAAATGTGATGCCATTTACTTACATAGACTTGGGATCGAAAATTTTACTACGAAAGGTTCTCTTTCAAACGTATCGACTCCCTTTTCCTCCGAACCATCGTCGTAGTGAAATGAGTCAACTATTGTTATTCCGGTGTCATTTCTGAGGGAAAAACAAAATTCATCTATTAATTCGAGATACAGTAATCATTCGCCATACCGCGGTTCACCTATCGCGCCCTCAGTACATCGCGGATTCCTCTGGCTAATATATGAAAATTTATATCGTGGGTTTCTGCGGCCGATAGGTATTTATATTTCTTTTGGTTTTAATTATTTCTGTGGTAAAATAAGCATTTTCACGTCCAAAAATTAATAAACTAATAAATAAATAAAAGTACAGTACTGCACTGTATAACACATTAATTAAAAGATATTAAAAGAAAATACGTAGTGTACCGTAGATGAGTAAACAAAGAATCACACGTACTGTATGGAAAACGAAACTGGGGAGGCGAGTGTGCGGTGTTGTTTTGCATTTATAATAAAACTAGCAGTATCGCCCGGCGTTGCTCGGGTTTGTTTCGACCCTTTAGAATTGGAATTTTTGAAAAGTAAAAATTTTGCATTATGTAGCTTGTTATTCTCTTTAAGTGAACATTTTTCTGGTTGAAATACAGCGAAAAATGACGACACAGCAGTCAAAAAATCGTAAAAAATAGGGATTTTCATAGAAAAAAAGCGCCTTTTTGATGTAAATAATTTTTGACCTTAACATGGTCCGATTTGAAGAGCAAGCCTTCTTCTATCATACTTTCAATTTTGGTCAACTTGCGCCGCAGGGTCTCGGAGAAGATAGTGTTAGTTGAAGGCTATCAAACCTGCCATACACAGACAGCTTCAGCTTTATATATATAGATAGATATATACAAATTATGAAAATAATAAAAAAAAAAATATGCAGTACAGTACCGTTTCTACTTCACCTATTGTGAGGCGTTTTGGAACGTAACACTCGCGATAGTCGAGGGGTTACTGTATGTTCGAGTTTGCTGCTGCGTTGTTACTAGCTCTAGATGTTCTTTTAGCATAATTTCATTTACACCAAGAATATTTTATGGGAATATTAAATCGAAATCAGAATGTGACTTTTAAGAGATTTCATACATGTATGTGTGTGTGTGTGTGTTTGTGTTTGTACTCGTGCATATGTGGGTGAACGTCTACCATTTAAAAACAACTCGCAGCATCATGTTTTGTTTTCAATTCCTTCTGCCTTTTTACCTTTTGAATATAAACTACAAAATTAAGTGAAAAAAGTATTTCTCGAAAATTTTGCAAAAGTTTACAGTTCCAATTTTGCAAAAGTTTGCAATTCCAAAATTCTTGCGACTCCAACCATAGTAGAGCCCTTCACTACAGCTCAGTGTAATCATAATTCTACCACTTTGTCTTTTCTACATTTAATGTTTCCAACCGCCCGTCAGTCTTACTTCATTTGTAGTTTCAATTACCTTTCTGCCAGCAAGACCGCACAGAAAAGCAACACGCTGTGAATGATTTTACAGCTATATACATTACGACACACTGCACTAGTTGAATGAATACTAAAAAAAGAAAAGAAGAAAATTCAAACATAAAATGTTTTACGTACCTATAGTAGAATGCATAATTTTCTTTGCTGTATGTTCGTCCAAGCCTGTCGCTTAATTTCATACTATAACTGTATCCGTTTCTGGAACGAAGATAGAGAATTATACATAGAATATGATAGGAAATGTAACTTGGAAAAACAAATTCCTAACAAGAAGTACTAGCAACAATACCAGCATCAGTACCTATTTCTTTACTACCCACAAGGAGCTACACACAGAGAGGACAAACAAGGACAGACAAACGGATTAAGTCGATCACATCGACCCCAGTGCGTAACTGGTACTTAATTTATCGACCCCGAAAGGATGAAAGGCAAAGTCGACCTCGGCGGAATTTGAACTCAGAACGTAACGGCAGACGAAATACGGCTACGCATTTCGCCCAGCGTGCTAACGTTTCTGCCAGCTCACCGCCTTACCAGCACGACTAGTATGTTAGTACTACAGGAAGTAAGGTATGGCTATTTGTATGTAGGTATGACTGTAGCTAAGATGTTTTCTTCACAATTATAGGGTTTTGTGTTCGGTTCCATTGCACGGTACACTGCACAAGATTTTTTTTATCAAAGTTTTGGGTCGACCAATGTCTTGTGAACAGTGGAGTAGCTGATGGAGAAGCAACGGAAGCGACTGCTCCCTTGGAGCACGTTTTTCAAAATTGGTGCCTTTTCAACAATTTTGTTTTAACTCTTTAGTTCACTTGTGTGATAAAAGTCGAATATTCCTCTTTTTTCTTTCCTTTTTGTTAATCACGAGACCTAGGAGGAACTTTTTGGACTCATTATTTTATCTGAGCAACCTCCCGAGTTTTTTAACTGCTTGCTCAACCTCTTGTAATGTGTTAGTAGCCGCTGACACCTGAAGAACCGAAACAAACCCTGACGTCGTCACCTGTCGACACTTGACGATCTCGTGGAGTTCCATGTTTTTCACATCACACCTGTATCAGTAGTTGTAAATTTCATACATAATGACATTTTTACAAAAACATGAAATTAATGAATGTAGAAAACAATTATGTATATTTTTACTGATAAAATATTTCGCGTTATATACAAGAAATGAGTTAAAAATTGTTTAGTTTGTGTCATGCCACCTTTTTATTATGTGCACTCATTCCTTAAATTTAGAACCTGGCTACACTTCTGCTTGTGAATGAGATTGGTGGACGGAAACTATGTAGAAGCCTGTTTTGAGTTGAAGATTAATATGTTGCTCGATTTAACATTACCACATGGTCTTTTGTTGACTTTAAGTGATTCGGCTTTGTTGTAAACATTTGTCTCATGTTCCAAGGTGGAGGACAGCTTCCTTCCCTCCTCAGTCTCAGAGGCCCTGAAAAGAGTCATAGGTATTGTTTTTTCCTCTTCTGACCCAGCCATGAATAAAAGTAACCAACGCTTTAAAGGCAGGAGAAATCTGGCAAGTTCAAAGTTCCAGCTCATGTATTGCAATCCAAAGGTTTGTAAATCATAATAGAATCAACAATAGAAATTGTTTTAAGTCCTCTTTACACACATTTAACGTGGAATAATTAAGTAGACTTTTCTATCAAACCTTGAAAGAAAACTTCAACATTAACGAAACCTAGAGAGACGAACATATGACACTTTGGGCAAGTGTCTTCCACTTTAGCCTCGAGTCGACCAAAACCTACTGAGTAATATCTTGTAAAGAGAAACTGTAAGGATTCTAGTCAGAGAGATCGATACTGTTCTTGGGTGGTTAACTTAATCTATCATCTGGTTCAACACAAACGCAAGGTCATTGGGTACCTTTCGCGGAGTGTATTCCATTGAAAGCATCCAGACCAGGTCTTCGGCCTCAGGATAACTTTTGTCCTTCCAGTTTGAAAAACCTGAACATCGACATGGATGTTGTCCTTCTTCTTATGACTATTATGTATATATAATGGTGATAATGGTTAAAATTTAAGTGAAACCTCAAATCTGGAGAAATAGAAATATACATACGTGTTAATGGCTTTCAAAAGTTTTTCAGGAGTTTTTCCTGATTTGTCTCTAATTTCTTGTATTAGAATAATATCGTATCTTTGAACAATCTGAAAATAAAAAAATAGATATAAAAAAAGCAACTGAAATAGCCACAACCAGGAATCCAGCCTAAGCAGCAGATACGGTTCACTTTGAACTTATCTGCATCACACATGCTGTACGCATGCATGTGTGTGCCCTCATATATGCACGTGTGTGTGTATGTACGTTTGCCTGTGTGCATATATGAACGCATATATGAATGTTTGTATGTATGTTTGTATGTGTGCATGTGCGCGTGTGTGTTAAATAATGCCATGGCTGTGTTTGCGGTGAAAGACATTGGAATACTGTCTCAATAGTCATAACGTCAGTTTCACAAGGAATAGCTAGAGATTGTCACATGTATGAAATCCGTAAGTATGATGAGTAGGGATTGCTGTGTGATTTAGGAGATCACTTCGTAACTATGTGGTTTTGTGTTCCATCTCACTATGGGACACATAGGCCAAGCGTCTCCTTAAGTAAGAGTAGATGAACATCGGAAAGCCGTGACACGAAGGGATATTGAAAAGTCAGGTATAGCCGATCACGTATGGTAAAATGAAGACCACCAACCCCTGTGAGATGAGGTCAAAATAATAGATAGAGAGCACCGCTGGAAAATTAGTAAATCCGAGGAAGCAGCGCATATGCTGAGACATAATAAGCTCCGAAGCAAGCCAAGTGCAGTGATGAATACAATATAGGAACCAATAATTACGAAAAAAGAAGGCAGACTGCTACAACAGATTACAAAGAATTAGGTTTATAAGTGTTAAAAATTCAATTTATCCTACATACGGGCATAGCGTAGTGGATAAAGACGTTGATTAATGAAGTGCATTCAGTTAAATTTTGAGTTTAATCCCTAGTAAGGCACCAGTTCGAATAATATAAATTCCTTGTCTGAGAAATAAAAAAAACATCTTTCTTTTGAAATCCTCATCTAAAGATAAAATTATAACATTCACAGATATTTGATAATAAAGGCTGCTTAACTTTCTATTGATATATCTTTTAATGCATAAATTTATAGACATAATTTCATTGTGTTAGACATTTCGATTATGGCGACGATTTGAACACACAAATGCAGAATAACATACATCTTTTCCCTCTCTTTCTCTCGATTTCTGTTTCTATTTTTTCCGCTGATTCTACTATTTCCGTTTCTTCTTTTGTATCCCTTTCTCATCCTTCTCTTCACATTACCTTTATCTATTTAGTTATTACCGCTCTTGGTATAACACAAGGACAAAACAGGTAGATTACAAGAACAAGCAGAATAACATTAAAGGAATACGAATCAGTTGCAGGGATCAAAATCAACGCTGACAAGTCGGTGGGCTCGCGGCTGGGCACCTGGAGAGGCAGGTCAATGATGTCGGACGGCGTCGTGAGACGTTGGACTGACGGACCAGTTAAGCTGCTTGGTGTCTGGTTTGGTCCCGACTTCCAAAAGGATAAGAACTGGGACAAAGTGATATAGAGGGAGGCCGGTCTTACCTAGAAAAGGGCAGAGAGGAAGATGTCCCTGAAAGGTCGAGCAGAGGTGATGAATATCTACAGCAATTACCTGATTGTCGTACCCTGCCCCGGTCACTGCTTGACCAGGCTAGGGTGTCTCTTATTTAACTTCTTGTGGAAGGAACGTGTTCCAATGGTCAGATGTTCAGTCTGCTGCCAGCAACCTTTGAGTGACGGTTTAGGCATGCAGTGGTCTCTGACGCGGAGACACGCGCTTAGGCTGTGACATCTAAAACGATTTCTGGACGGTGAGCATATATGGGCTCTGATTGTGAGGCGTGGTTTTCCGCAGCTCGTCTCCTTGATGGAGCTGCAGTCCTGGGTAAAGAAAAGACCGAGTGACGCCAGGTGCTCACAGCCCTCTACCAGTCGAGCAATGGAATCAGCAGAAGTTCCACTTTAGCAATACTGGCTAGTCTGTTCCGGAGGACTTTTTGATCAGCGACCACTATGGATAATATTCAGATGTCCTTGATATGGCAGTGCTACCGAAGGGCACTACTAGTTCAAGATAAACTCTACAGGCATGAATATGCTGTCAGATGGGCTTTTCCGAGGTGCACGCAGAGCGATGAAATCGTTCTGAAAGTACACAATTGGAGAGGGCACTTGCCCTTGGTATTCAGGGTGATCTTGGATGTTGGGGTTCCTCGACTACTCCTAGAGTCCTCCTGTGTCAGGAGGACAACATTGTCACCACCCCACCTCTTTTTTTTCTTCATCTTATACTGTTGTATACTATGTATGCTTCCGTTCTCTGTTTTATTGTATACTGGGTATACTTTCTATACATTCATATATATTTATAATATATAATATATATATATATATATATATATATATATATATATATATATATATATATATATATATATATATATATATATATATATATATATATATATATATCTTTTCATTATATGTGAACCCAAACTCTTGACGTTCACCCTGATAGCAAATTAAAGAAATCATCAACATCACCATCATCATCATCATTATTGTTGCTGTTGTTATTGTTATTATTCCTCTCCCGTCTCCGACCCACCGCGTGCTCTGTACAGTTCAAAGTGCCGTCGAAATTTCGTACACGTCTGCTTGAATTCGAATAGCACGCACTTGTCACTGCTCATCAAAGACCGAATTGTGATTCTGTTGCTGCGTTGCGCCTCTGCCACCCGCGCCCTACCTATCGAAAGGCTTTCATTCTCTCACGTCTTAGCGCACGTGCCTTAGCTCTGAAAACACAACCTTTGTACTTGGCAGGTACATTTTTGAACAATAGTCTTGTTGGTTACAGGCTTTCAAGATACTAGCCACTGATTCACAGGACTACCGCATTGTTTCTACCTACCAAAGTACAATCACAATTCTCGGGTTGATCACAGTTTATAGCAGAAAACATTTAAACAAGGCAGTGGGACCAAAGACAGAACCACGTGGTCGCAAGACAAACTTCTTAATCACACTACAATATACATGACTGACGAAGCCATTACTTTATCAATTAAACAAGAACTAATAATGCTGTTTTGCCTTCTTGGTAATCATAGGTCTGAAATGATGTATTTTCAAGTTACTGAACTGGTTCTTTCGTTTTACCTTCTTGCTATTGCCCTACTCTTGCACTTTTATTCCAGTCTCTTGTCCTCTATTATTCACCCACTTATCTATAGTAAAAAGTTATTTGTTTTTGTTGTTTTTTTCCTAATTTAAATGTGAACTATGTTTTCTGAAGTCATACTGTAGTTTTCTCAAAAGCTTATTATATAGTGTAATGGATGCATCGTCCACATAAGTTGTCAGACAAGTATATTCTGGCAATTGATCTGGTTTTAGATCCTTAGTCCTGAACCTTATCACACATTATTATCATCATCATCATCACCACCACCACCACCACCACCACCACTATCATCATCATCATCATCATCATCATCATCATCATCATCATCATCATCATCATCATCATCATCATCATCATCATCATCATTATTATTATTATTATTATTATTATTATTATTATTATTATTATTATTATTATTATTCAGTAGTTTTATTTTTATAGTGTGCTTTCACTTCACTACCGAGAGCAGCTCTGTGTGCCTTGGGTATGTGCTGTGATTTGTTGTGATGCTCTGATGGTTATTGTATGGAAAGTGTTCTGCGTAGGATGTGTGCAGTGCCTAGTAGTGCAATTTTCTGTATGTTATATGTGTTTGTAAGTCCTGGTGTTTTTGTTATGTATTTGTCTGAATATTTTTTTATCATGCCTAATGCACCTACTATGATAGGAATTGTTTCTGTTTTCAGATTCCACATTCTAGTTACCTCTATTTCCAGGTCTTTGTATTTTGAGAGTTTCTCCATTTCTTCTTCTTCTTCTTCTTCTTCTTCTTATTATTATTACTATATGTTTGACTTTTACTTTGTATTTGTATAAGTTGACTCCAAGTCACACCCAGAGATCTCAAGAGACAACAAGTTAGAAGTTCATGTTGGTGTTTGACTAGGGTGTTATATATTTGGTTTTGCACATAGTATCGTTCTGGAGAATGTTTAAGAAAACATAATAAAAGCATAAGTTTCTTTTAAAATTTGAGATTACATACACACAGTATTTTACGTAGGATATGGGCAGTTCCCATGAGCACTATCTTTTGAATTTCGGCTATTTTGGGGTTTCCTGATATCTGAGCTATCATTCCTAAGACAACAGGTACTATTTTAGTCTTGAGGTTCCACATTTGCCAATTTCTATTTCAAGATCTTTATACATGTTCAGTTTTTGGTAGGCCTTGACAGATACATTTATGTCGATTAGGACAGTCATATCAATGAGGAGGCAAGATTTTTGTCTGAAGTCTTTCAATATAATCTCTGGCCTATTTGCATCTATCTTTCTGTCAGTTTGAACAGTAAAGTTCCAAAGGAGTGAGATATGATCATTTCCAAGCACTGGGGGTGGTTTGTGTTCCCACCAGTTTTTATCATGGGGCAGGTCCAGGTTTTTGTAAATTACCCAGTGAATATATTGTGCTGCTCTATCATGCATGTTGAGATACGCTGTAGGTACAAGAAGACTGCACATGGAGACAACATGATCAATGGTTTCATTATGTTGTTTACCTACACGACATGTTGGGCTACTGCCATTCTTTAATATGTTGGCCTAGTAGTTCCTTGTAGGTAGGCATTGATCTTGGACTGCTATGATAAACCCTTCTGTTTCTGATTTTAAGCCAGAAGACACTAACCATTGATGGGTCAGGGCTTTGTCAACATCGGCACTATTAGCTTTCTTTGGATATTTGCCATTGAGAGGTTTTTCTTGCCATTTATCAGTCAGACTATCTAAGGCAGCAGTTTTAGCACGGGTTTTCATATGCTTAGTTTCGTCCAATTCTGGGATTTGTTTGTATTCGGAATTCACTGAGTATGATGCTTTCTTGTTTTCATGCTTTAAGAAAAGTTGTTGTTATTATTATTATTATTATTATTATTATTATTATTATTATTATTATTATTATTATTATTGATTTCTGTAAGTAATTTTTCGTTCACCTACTTTGAAATATGCTTATAGTAAGACAGCAGTAGCTTTTGTTGTTGCTTAATGCGCAGAATCAGGATCAAATGTGCTGCAATCACGATCATTCCGGATTACATAGTTCAATGTGACCTTTCTTTTGCTCTGAGGTTAAGGAGTAATTTGAGATAGACTTGCCTATTGTTTTTACACATAGACAAATGTATACACACATATATGCACACACACGTGTATGTATGTATATATATATATATATATATATATATATATATATATATACGTACACACTCACTAAAAGAATAAAACGTTACCACCATTTTAAAATTAAAACTATAACTATTGTTATAAACACAGCTGGCGCCGTGCCGTCAAAAATGACTGCTAATTGTATTATTTTATATATAAATAAGGTGTAAAACCAAGTTTTTAGTTTGGTAATTCTTTTATTACCAAATTTTTTTGTGATAAATCTCTTTGTAACTAACATCTCTTGACTGCTTGTTTCCTTCAAAAGAATTTTAAAGTTTTCCTTCCTTCTTATACGACTTAAGGTCACACAAAGCTGGCTATGACTAGATACAGGATAGAATATGGATGGTAAATCAAATTAATACACTTGTCAATCTTATCGCGTGGTTGTCTTTTGAGATGTGACATTGATCATCGTTTGTTACTGAAAGAACGCTGGTTCATACATACAAACATTCACATACTTCCCTTGTACACGTACACACATGCACACATATACTCACAGAGTTGAAACACTGTTTGACTTTTCTTTTCAGTGTTGAATGTTCACCATCCCACTTCCATTGTACACACACACATTCACATACCTTCCTTTTACATACACACACATACTCACACAGTGTTGAAACGCTGTTTGATTTCCTTTTCACCGTAGAATTCTCATCATCCCACTACCAGTTTGCCATCACCCCTTCGTTCTTTATTCATCTATCACCCTTCTTTTCTCATTCATATGTTGTGACGGAGGAAAACCAAAGAGTATTATTATAGTAGATTATCAAGGCGCCAAGCAGGCACAACTATTTGCACAGCGAACAAAATGCTTAATGACAATTCCTCCATCTTTACATTCAGAGATAAAATTCCGTTGAGGTCGACTTTGCCTTTCATTCTTTCGATAAAATAAGTCATATACTGGAATCGATGCAATCAACTTCCCCCTTCCCCTCAAAAACCTGCTGGCCGCGTGCCAAAATGTAAAAATATTATTATAAATATTAGTTATTGACGACACGATGTTCTCTGCTGTATCATCTAAATAATGTATATTTTTTACACAAATGTCACTCGCGTTCGTCTCCAAATCACTAGCATAAATTTTACAGCGTAAACATTGAAAAAAAAATGCGCATTTAGGAAAAATATATAATCTATATACTTTCAACATCCACTCGGTTGCTTAATTAAAAAACAATTTTTTTTTATTTGCATGGGTCTTTAAGAAAACCAACTCACTTAATCATAAACTGCAGTTCCCCACCTCCATACGAATGTCAACTAACTTGTTGAAACACTTTATCTGCAAGCGAAATGCATGCAGTTTCTAGTAAGAAACTCAATAGGTGAAATAAATATCCGAGATGCTTTGCGCCTTGCAGAAACTGTACGCGCTACCTCTTCGCAATCCATTGCAATGTACGCAGTTCCTAATAACAAACCCAATTAACTCTTTCAACCTAACCTTTGTCCAAATCACTTATCTATTATGTCATTTTTTTAGACAAGTAAACCTTCCATATTACTCTTTTACTCTTTTACTTGTTTCAGTCATTTGACTGCGGCCATGCTGGAGCACCGCCTTTAGTCGAGCAAATCGACCCCGGGACTTATTCTTTGTAAGTCCAGTACTTATTCTATCGGTCTCCTTTGCCGAACCGCTAAGTGACGGGGACGTAAACACACCAGCATCAGTTGTCAAGCAATGCTAGGGGGACAAACACAGACATATAAACACACACACACACACACACACACATATATATATACATATATACGACAGGCTTCTTTCAGTTTCCGTCTACCAAATCCACTCACAAGGCATTGGTCGGCCCAGGGCTATAGCAGAAGACACTTGCCCAAGATGCCACGCAGTGGGACTGAACCCGGAACCATGTGGTTGGTTAGCAAGCTACTTACCACACAGCCACTCCTGCGCCTATGTTTCTTTTTATTTAAAAATTTTGTACCAGTCAAAATTATATACATTTCTTCGTCCACTAGCTTTAATGCTAAATATGTCAAGTGTAGAAAATCATGGACTTGTATTTTATTTCTATTTCCTTTATGTTATTGGTGATCTTAGTCAACAATTCGGCGCAAGCCCTAATGTTTCTTCCCAAAATTAAACCAGAAAGCTTGTATATTGCATTGCAATACCTTAAAATCACTTTAAATCTAATCTTGTATTGTACATTACACAATTTTGGAATGCGTCTATTTTCCGCCTCCCCACGAAAACTGCTTAACTTACCCATATTAAGTATTGACCTATCGATAAGTGTATTAATATCTTCTGAACCTGTTCTGTGTGTTTTATCTATAATCATGACCATCGTTTCCCAACTCTTTAGCTTAACACAATCAAATGGTATTTTCTCCTTTAAACTTTCTGCTATTTTATTCGCTTGCACAACAATATACTTGTTATATTTCTTCATACATATTTACTAATTGATCTCGCCTTTCCCGAGAACAGAATCTCCTCCCAGAACCTCATCTTTATTTTCTTTTTATAATGAAGTTGAAATAACTTGTGGCACTCGCAGATACACACACACACACACACACACACACACACATGTGAATGTGTGTATGAATAACTATATCACCACACCCCATATCTGTATCTTTTTATTCGCTTATTTGTTTGATATATCACTTCTGTCACTCTAGAACAATGCCCTCTCAAACATATATATACATGTATGCACACGCAGAGAGAGAGAGAGAGAGAGAGAGAGAGAGAGGAGGGGAGGGGGAGATTACTGCGTCATAGCCCATACTGTGGTGGTGTTACTACTTTGTTTCATATACCTTAGGCGAGCCACCTCTCTTCCACCGCACTCTCTTTCATTGCGAACACACGCAGCTCTAAAGCTGTGGCCATGTTGGGGCAGATAGACAGACAGACAGACAGACAGACAGACAGACAGATAGATAGATAGATAGATAGATAGATAGATAGATAGATAGATAGATAGATAGATAGACATGAGGGCATGTATAAGAAGAAACTGTTTGCATTATTCGAATAATAGTAGCATCTAATATAGGTCATTAACACATTAGCCTGTTAGGCTCCAGTGGAAAACGAAAAACACTTCAACCAGAACAATATATCGGGGTCATTTACGTACACATCAGAGCAGTAATCGCATCTGGTGTTAGAATAGCAATCAATGTTTTTCATATCATATCCTATCGTTTTTAAAATTAAAGGAAACACTGAATACTGCGGTCCGGACTACACTATGACTAGACGAAAAAACAAAGCGGGATTGTTCCACTGGAATATTTTGTTATCGTAAGTTTACTCGATCGACTTTGTCTTGGGGCAAAGCAACAACTACAACAACAAAAATAACAGCCTAATACAGCGGTTGTTGGTTCGAGTTAGATTTAACTCTGGTTATCTATGTTATAAACACAGAGGAGACAAACAAGGACATACAAACGATTATATCGACCCCATAGTCATGCAATAAGATGAATTATAAGGAAGGTGCCTTTTGTCTGATGTAGAATTCTGCAACTTTTATCAGAGAATGTCTCTGTCAGGGAATACTTTCTGAAGAGCCGCTTTTTACCTCTTGTGGTGCAATTTGCATCTTGTATGTTGAGTTGTACTATGGATGCACTTCGACGTGATACGGTTCATTTGATATTGTGGGAGGGATATGATTCAACATTCAAAGCTTGTTTCAATTAATCCTCTACCACTTTGTTTTCATTTTAAGTAGCGAAGGTCTATATTTATAATGATGTGGGGATTTGGAGGAAGTACTTCGTAGTTTCCGGGTTTGTGAGTAATTAGTCGTTACCGGATTTGACATCCAAACCAGATCTTTTCTAGCATCCAGTTGAGTGTCTTAAATGTTAGATTACTCTTACACCAACTAGCCGCCGAAAAATCCTAATTTATTTTACACAGAGAGCCCTAAGAATCATATTGTGCTTGTTTTGTTAGCCCGAGTATAATATTCTCTTGATACGCGTTCCTAGTTACTGTCTTGGGCTCGCTTCTCTTTATAGTCTATATAAATGACCCTTTCAGCGTCATAAAACACAGCAAAATGAAAATATTCGCTGATGACTCTAAGCTCTAGAAAATTATCAATGAAGAAGACCGAACTGAACTCTAGTCTGACCTATATGCTGTGAGTCAAAAACAAAATGCGACTAAACGAGGGAAAATTTGAGCTGATACATTTTGGAAGAAAGACTGTTAAAACAGCCATATTCTCTTCCTTCAGGGGAACCACTCACAGCATCTAATAATATCGGAGACTTGCGAGTAATTGTTGAAACAATCTCAGTTGGAGTGCCCACATCAACAATAAGGTCGGTATAGCTCATAGGATGAGCTTCTGGATCCTACGAACCTCCCGGTCCAGAGAACAAGGTGTCATTATCCCTCTTATCTCCTCCTTTGTACGGTCACACCTCGAATACTGTTGCACCCTGTGGTTTCCCCATACAAAAAAAGAAAGGCCCTGCCCTATTTAACATTGTCCCGAAACAGATCAAAGGGGAAAGGATCCCATCACCGTTAAACAGAATCTGGACAAATTTCTTCAAGGAATACCAGATAAGCCTTGATAAAACTTACTCAACAAGAACTCCCTACTCGAATGGGCCATGATACCAAAAAATTTGACTTAAAAAGGATTTAGCTAATCCTATCAGGTGGTGCTATTAAGTTAGACATGGCCTGGAACAATCTTTGGTCGAAACACAACTAAGTTATCTAAGTATAAGTGCCATCGTAGGATATATTTTGATGCATCCCTTTGTAGCTGTAGTATTCTTTGTTGGAAACAGGACAAATACTCAAGCCATTGATAAAGATATTATTATACTGGCTTGAAGGCAGCGAGCTGGCAGAAACGTAAGCACACCGGGTGATATGCTTAGCGGTATTTCGCCTGTCTTTACGTTTTGAGTTCAAATTCCGCCGAGGTCAACTTTGCCTTTCATCCTTTCGGGGTCGATTAATTAAGTACCAGTTGCGTACTGGGGTCGATCTAATTGACTGGCCCAACCCCCAAAAATTTCAGGCGTTGTGCCTAGTGTAGGAAAAATTATTACACTGACTTGTAGTTTTTCTTCGTTTTATAATCAGGCGCGAACATTTATCTTAGCCAAACTATATTTCAGTATTGTTTTGAGATTGTTGTAATCTGGCTAAGGCCTTTCGCCGTATCCCACACTTTCCGCCGTTCACAAAGAAGTTATGTATCAAACTAAGCTGATGTTTCTGCCTTCCTGTGAAGCAATTTCGTACACTTCAGATAAAAGGTCCGCTACAAGTACAAAACAATATCACAATAAAACTAAATCTTTTAAGTAGTCTTGTGAGACAATATAATTACTTCCTGTGCTTAAATGTAGAATAGCAATCTAAGATAAAACCGAATACTTTGATTATTATCTAGTCGATTGGCTTCTAGCATCCACGAGTGGGGAATATGATCGAATATTTTCTTATAACCAAACCAGACAGTATCCAAAATGTTTCCTATGTTGTCAAACGTCAGCCTTTACACTTTTGTTGATTAGAAGTTGCTCAGCATATCTCCAAACTCTTTTCTTCCCAGCTGTATTTTCAGTGTTATGATATTGTTATTATCGCGTTGATTCTGGAAGAAAAGTTTCCGACAAGCTGTATACGTTTTATACGTTAGATTCAGACGTGAGAGTTGGCCGTTAGTTCTTTGTCAAGTGAGCAGAGTTCTTTTTCTGCTCCAGACTTGTTTTTCTCAATGTCAATCGACTTAGTGTTCATATGCACCACAGAAAGCTTGTTGATAAGATTGATTAACCACGATAGAAGCAAGTAGCTTTGTATTGGTAGCCGATAATAAAGTACCTTTCATGTACCTTTCTGTTCTGAATTTTTTTTTACTTTTAATATTTTATCATAGTCTGAGTGATACCACCATTTACACAGTGTGCTTTTGGTATAACGGAAGAAAAAATTCTTCTTTTGAATTTTTTCTAACTACACTACATCCAGGTTAAACACCTTTTTCTGCAGGATGGAGTAATTACTCTATACAGAGGGCTAACTGGTTAGAATTGAGATATTTTACCATTACTCACAGACAACAATTAACTCCTATGTATGTATGTATGTATGTATGTATGTATGTATGTATGTATGTATGTATGTATGTATGTATGTATGTATGTATGTATGTATGTCATTATTCAATTTATTTCAAGAATTCTTGCCAATAGAGAAATAACCGGTTTCTAACCTAGATACAAGGCTCTTTCATTGGAATTTCAACAAAAACAGAGTATTTTTGTATGTATGTATGTATGTATGTATGTATGTATGCATGTGCAGATCTGTATGTTTTATGTATGTATTCTTATACATATAGTTGCATATCTAGACATGCTCATATATATTTAAATAATAAACTTCTGGAAAGTTTTACAGATATTTACAGTTCCAGTGATGGACTGAATCTGTAGTCCTCGAATTAGCTTTCTCCTTTCTGGTTTTGAGAAGACTGATTTCCCAAGATTGGTATTTAGGCAGTTTGTTACATATCCCAGGGCCTCAATAATTACAGGTATAAACCTGAACTTGTAATCCGGGTAGAGTAACTACAGATTTTTCAGTAGTTTAGCATAGGTATCCTCTTTTTCACTGATCTTCAGTTTTGTGTTAACCTTCGCTAGGCAGCTAATTCCCACAACGGTGCACCGTTTCTCTTCTCTATCCCAAATCATTGTATCAGATCTGTTGTGCTTACATTTTATTGAGGTCTTCACTGGTACATTCCACCAGTATTCCTTTTTGTATGTATGTATGTATGTATGTATGTATGTATGTATATGTATGTATGTATGTATGTATGTATGCTTCTCTTCGGTGTTTAATTATTTAAATTCGTCCTTTGAAGATGGAGCTGTTTTTCTGACAAAGATACAAAGATCCATCCTTGGAATGTAGGTAACGAAAACAATGTCACATTTTAAACCTGAGAAAAATCTTGCATAGTTTCACAGTCCCGCTTACAGATTGTATTTGTAATGTGCGAGTCACATGGTTGATTTCTTTTTCTGAAAATCCAATCTTATCCAGACTGACAGTGAGGCATTTACTTACAAATCCAAGTACACCAATTATTATTGGTACAAATGTAAATTTGCAATCAGGAGATTTCGAAGCAGCTGTTCATAGTTATCCTCTTTGTCTTTGATTTTCAAAGAGCTATTCACACCAGCACGACAGCTGGCCTCTATGATGGTACATACTTTTTCCTGACTATCCAGCACAAAAATATTCGGCTTGTTATGCTTACACTTGACAGATATTTTGATGGGAATGTTCCACTAGTATTTCATGTACTGATATTTGAGTACGTATTCAACAAATGAGCGATTCTCTATATTTATTCCGGGACAGTCTTTTTCCTGAAGGGCATTGTATATTGTTTTTGCGACAACGTTGTGTCGCATAGGGAAGTAGTACCTGATGACGTTTTGGGGTAGATGCTAATCACATGTGTGATGTCTTCTACAGATATATAATATAATCTACTTTTTCGATTGGATCTTGGAACTCCAAGGGTTTCACTGTCTCCTCTGTTTATCAGGTATTTAGTTCTTGGACTGCAAATCACACTTTGAAGCGTGTGCTATGTAGTGGTCGCGAGTCCAAGAGAGGCTTCGCTTCATATCATTGTTACTGTCTTTTTCAAGTCTTCGGGAAACATACCCATGCATGGTCTTTTTTGGTTTCTTTATTTTCCCGTAACTTAGCAGTTCGGCATAAAAAAGCTGACAGAGTAATTACCAAGCTTAAAATGTACATGGGTCAATTGTTCGACTAACACCCTTCAAGGCGTTGGCCCGGCATGTCCACAACTCAATAACTAAAAGAAGTAAAGAGGTGTATATGTATGTATGTATGTATGTATGTATGTATGTATGTATGTATGTATGTATGTATGTATGTATGTATGTATGTATGTGTATGTATGCATGTATGTATGTATGTGCGTACTTATGTATTTATATATATATATATGTGTGTGTGTGTGTGTGGTGTGTGTGTGTGGTGTGTGTGTGTGTGTGTGTGTGTGTGTGTGTGTGTGTGTGTACACGTACTTATGTATGCATGTACGGAAACTTTCAAGGTAGAATATGACTATATTTGGACCTATCCGAAGTAGGTACGATGAGGATCATGTCGAAATTCAAAAGGTATTGAGTTCTTTTTAAAATTTTTGGTGGGGAGAAGGACCCCGTCAGATATTCATGGTCTCTTCCTTAGCTCTTCAGGCCCCGGACCGATGTATTAGCTGAATCCCACCTTTTATGAGCCCTATTACCAGATCCGCACAACCACGTAATCCTCATTCACTCGGATGTGAGCGTTTAGGGTGTGAGCGTTCAGGAATGACTTAGACATGCTCAACCACCTCCCGAAGACAATAAATAAAGGAACCCGGTTAGTATCATTCGATGTGGTGAATTTGTACACCGATATCCCACACAGTTATGGTATAGAAGCGATCACCTTCTGGCTAGAAAAATACCCAGAAGAGATCCCAGGACACATCAACCACATATTCATAATCGCAGCACTCAAATTCATCCTACTGAACAACTATTTCATGTTCGATACAGTTTACTATCGACAAAAATGTGGAATTGCAATGGGAACCCGAGCTGCTCCAGTGATTGCGAACCTTGTAATGAGTTACCTAGAGCTTAAAACATATCAATCATCACTACAGAAATATGGCACCTCATTTCATTGCTATTTAAAGGAGAACTGGAAGAGGTATTTGGACGATTGCTTTATACTTCGGAAAGACAACATGGACAAACTCCTCGATTTCAAAATAATGCTTAACAATATTAATTGCAACATACTATTCACCATGGAGCACAGCAGTAAACAACTCCCTTTTCTTGATATCCTAATTAAAATAGTCAATAACCACATCGAAACAGACATCTTCTATAAACCCACAGATTCTAAACAATACCTATTATTCAACTCATGCTACCATAAACATATGAAAATTAATATACCTTATAATCTAGCGAAAAGAAACTGTACCATAGTTTCGGACACCTATACTCGTGAACGAAGACTCATTGAATTCAGATTAATACTAAATAAAAGACATTACCCAATATCATTAATAAATGATGGTATTAAACGAGATATGAAAATAGATATACGAACATTATGGGAAGTCAACCGAAATAGTAAACCAGACTTAAAAATACTCCCATACATCTCCACACATAACCCTAGAAACAACGAAGCCTTCAACATTGTCAGCCAAAATCTACCCATCCTCACAGGAGATAAAACAATGAATAAAATTTTAGGCTCACACAAAATTATCAAAAGCAAAATGCAACCAAAATCATAGAAAAAATATTAATCAGCGCAAGACTATTTCTATTAACAACAGAACCAAAAGTGAAAAAAATGTAGTCGACCTAACTGTGGTACATGCCCCCACCTTTTGGAGGGTTCAGAGTTCTCCTTTAAACAAGGTGAAATATTTAAGATTAAATCAAATTTCACCTGTGACACGGAAAATCTAATCTATGCCATTATATGCTTGGGGTGTGGTCATAATTATATTGGCCAAACAGGAATATCATTCTGTCGAAGAACCACTCTCCACAAAGAACAAATCCGCCACCCACAATACAGACAGATACAGGTTAGTGAACACATAGAAAGGTCTGCTAGGAATCTTAATCCTAATTTCCTAATTTTCCCCGTGTATCAATGTTTACAGAACACCTCAGTACAAAAAAGAATGAATAAAGACACAACTTTCATCAATAAATATCTTCCACAACTCAATATGAACACATAACATAATACAGAACACTACTAACCTTTCAATTAATACCACTAACCCCCATACATCCCATACACCATTCACATTACAGATCTATATCTAGCCTAATTGCACCAAATCCAGAACTACTTACCCCCTTACACATAATCGTTTTACTCAGGGACTGGTAGATCAGACACCGTTTGCTAATCGGTGTGCATTCAAAGCAATGATAAATAAATTCACGAAACCGGCATGCTTTTAAATTTCTTTAACAATTCGCAATATTGACTTTTATTACTTTTATTTCTACCTCAGTTCATCTAATTGTATATATCAATCGTTATTTTTCATTAAAAGCCTTTACTTTTTTTGATTTCCAATGTGCATTTTCACTTATTTCTCTTCTTACTTTCCCCTATATATATATATAATATATATATATATATTATATATATATATATATATATATATATATATATAATTTTAATCCAAACGGGAAAACAGAAAAAACAACACGTGGAACAATTACAGTATTATTATTAATAGGCGCTCAGGAAAGATATATATATATATATATATATATATATATATATATATATATATATATTTATTGTAATAATAACAATAATCCTTGGATGGAATTTATAAACATTTAATGCGTTGTTATTATTACTATATTATCCAAAATTATATCGGTACAGCTCGATGCGATCCCAAAAAACTGGTTCACCAGTCAACACCATTGAACTGTGGCCAGCATAATAGTATAAAAGCTTTATTTGCATATTCAAAGCGTTTCCCATAAACAAAATTAGAGATACATACGCACACACATGTATATATGTATGCATACACACACACACACACACACACACACACACACACATATATATATTGTGAAAGAAGTAGACCAGTTTATATTTATTACTGATGAAGGCCTGTTTATAGGGCCTATGCTGGCCAGCAAGTCTTAGGGTCTGATGATGCGCCATAAAGATATTCTTTATAGTGAGAAACCCAGGGTAACCCTATAAACAGACCTTCACCAGTAATATATATATATATGTATAGTAAATACACAAACGAAAATACACAACTGAAAAGTTAAAATGGGATTACGTATACTGAATGCACAACTGGACGGAAGACAGATGCAGAAGGTCCCTAATTCTTTATCAGTTATCTACCAGATTGTATTACTAAGTTTCGCACCATTAATGGTAAGGCCCAGAGCCCTATATTCTCCTCAATTTTCGCGGGTTGTTACTATACTAACGACAATAACATTAATATACATTAAGTAACCTGATACAAAATATACTACCATTCACCACTCGAAGTGTAAAATGCATTTGCTGACTACTGACCCATTATTGGACAGCCGGTCAGTTGTTTTTCTAACCAGCAGAGTTGAAAAGGTCAGAATTTAGGCTATTTTTAGAACACTAACACCACGTGCTTGAAATATTTTGGTTGGACTTGTGGATCTGAAATGCAGTTAATAGGACCCTGAAGAAGCGGTAATTAACACCAAAATGCACACAAAGATGCAACATTTTGCAGTGTGCACAAAAGTGCAGCAAAAACATATGTAGGTGCAGAAATGGAAAGACATGATTGACAGCAGAATAAAACTGGTTATATAAATCTTTGTTCTCCTTATTAATTCATCACACACACACACACACACACACACACACACACACATATGTCAAGGGTCTTCTCTCCGCGTATAAATCTTTATACACTCTTATATAAATTATTTTATGACTTATGACTTTTATTAACCATGCGAACTACTGGTAATAAATTATTTAAATATTTTACCCTTATACCTCTGCAGTAAATTTTTCCAATTCTTAAGCTAT
>NC_042998.1:111817650-111870150 GCF_006345805.1 Octopus sinensis
TTGTACGGAAGGAGTAAGCAGACTAATGAGAGTGGTGGAACAATGGTAACTGAAACTATCTACCGTACAAAGTTGCTTTATGCAGCATACTAGATAAAAGAAAATGCAACACAGACCGGGCAATAAGATTTAACATGTATCTGCCTATATCACGCTCTATCTAAGGTTGGACTGGTTAAATTTTCAAGAGCCCAGCTTGTAAATTATCTTTGGTCGAAGTCAATTTAAATATAAATATGTTAATTGAAAGATAGCCCATAAATTGTACACTTCTGTAAGTCAACAACAGACTTTGCAAGTCATCTTAGATATTAAGATAAGGAGTCACTGCATCTTTAATAAGGACAAAACGAAGCACAAAAGGTGATGCTACTCGGCAAAAAGAAGATTGTCGCCTTCTTTGTCTGTCTGTCTTATCTATCTATCTGTAACAAGAGACATGTTTGTCTGTATTTGGAAATTGCTGGCCTTTTGCAACAATTTCAAACGAATATATGTACACATACATAGCTGGTAAACTACATTCACGCATGCACACATTCATATGTACATACATAAGCACACACGCACTTGCGTGTGTATGTGTGTGTGTGTGCATTTGTGTGTGTGTGTTTATGTTAGAGTACCATCCACTTACTGGCGATAGGGTACCCATTTTCTTTACACTCTCTCTCCTTGAAGGGCTACTTAAAAGAAGTTGGCTAGAGTTTCATCAGAGAATGAAATCTCAGTTTTGAATAATTAAAAACCCGCCAATCAATCATACTAGTTATTTCACCTTTGAAAATAGACTAAATAGAAAACTATCTGTTTGCCATTGTCAGAAGAAGGCCATAAAGAGAACGATAATTAATATATTAGAAGTTGGACTTATAAAAATTTTGGAAGTTTGAAAATTATCCTTAATCGGCAAGTCCACCTGAAAAAAATTTTGAGTCCATCCTCACCGACACCTATACTACACTCCAGGTTGTTGCCACTCATATTCGCCACCACTTCTTTTTATATTGTTACAGTGTAGATACAAGCAATCACAATATCAAATTCGTGGAGAGGTGTGAACGGCGAACAAAATTAAAGATTGTACACGTTCGATCTACGCTTTAGCCAGGACTATAGTTAAGTCGTGTGCAAGGAAAGCCAGACATGACTCAATAATTTCAAAGATTTCGAGTAAAATATATTTTAAAGGCGTAAACATAGAGAGCTTCATAAATTGAAAACATGCTGAAAACATGCTGTGATTCTGGCCGCAACTAAAGAAAGCAAAAAACGAAAAGAATCAAAGTCGATATGGAAAAGATTTTAAGCGGCTGAAATATATTCTAGGCAAGAATTCCTAAGTAGGCACCAGGCCAAAAGATTGGATTAAATCCATTTCTGTGTTTGAATTGTGGTTATGTTAGCGAATTAAGAATGGGGCAAAATATGCCAAGGGAGATAACTAACAATCGTGTCTGCCAAGCCACTGCTCTTCGTACCGAAATATAAACAATAACAATGAATTTTAAAAAATAATTTTGTCTTCTTGTAATTACAAATAAATAAAGAGAGAGAAAGAACAAAGAATTCCCCACAAAACGATCGTTTTCAATGAGGCATTGTAAAGCTAGTTAAGCGTATCATTGTACTCGCTTCCCGCCTATAAAAACAATTCTTAATCAACAAAGCAGGAAATTATAACGATTCATCGACTCAAAAAATTGGATATTCCTACAAGGATGTTAATGTAATGATTATCAAGTAACAATAAATTCAGTCGATTCGATCCAGAATCTCAAGCTAAGGAGAAGTCAACCAGGGAGCCTGATTTCCTATCGAATCTAAATATATACGGTTACAATTATGTATTTATATTACGAAGTACAGACGAATGTACATGTATATGTATACATATCAATCTATCGACCTGTCTATCTATCTATCTATCTATCTATCTATCTATCTATCTATCTATCTATCTATCTATCTATCTATCTATCTATCTATCTATCTATCTATCTATCTATCTATCTATCTATCTATCAAATACATACATACATACCTATGTGTGTATACATACATACATACATACATACATACACACATACATACATACATACATACATACATACATACATACATACATACATACATACATAACTGAAACATGCTCTCTCCCAACAAAGACATTTGCCTATCAGTACCGTCTAATCGTTCACTCCTGTATAGCACGCACGTACACACACGCGTGCGAGCACGCACAGAAATTGATAAGGGACTTACTTGTGTTATAATTTCCATCACATCAACTTTCGACGATTTAGTGGGACCAAATATTTGTATATTAAAAGCTGCAATTTTAAAAAATCGGGTATTTTTGTTTGAATAAGCTGCGTCTATGGTTGATGCAATCGCCCCAATTAGCAGCACCAGGGAAATAATGGTAGCAGGCATTCTTTAACGCTAACCTGTTACTGTCAACAGTCAACTAACCAAGGTATACTATAAACTGGTGGTAGTGTTGACAAGGTACATGCTAAACGTATGAGAAAAACCTTCTCGCAGTTCCGTTTACTGACGTTTGCATTCACTGATGACGAACAGAAAGCCGAGCAGTTTATTTACATACACACACACATAACATGCACACATACATACAAACACACACACACACACACACACACACACAACACGCACAAGCATACGCACGCACACGCACGCACTTAAGCACTGATACAAGCACTTAAGCACACTTATACAATTACATTCAATCATTCAAAAAACACACACACACACACACGCACCCCCCACACACACTCACGCATACATATTTATGACATTCATTCGCAAAATACACCCATTTACCCCAAATACACATGCGCACAAAGGCGCGCGAATACACACACACATACACACACACACACACACACACACACACACACACACACACACACACACATACAAAAACGCGCGCGCGCAGATAGATATGGCGGTAGATGGTTAGGCGGGTGTTGCCTTATGTGTGTGTGTGGGTGTAAAAAAAGTTGCAATGGTATATTTAGATTATTTGACTGACTTTCATATTTAACCAATCACTGTTTGGACCGCATGACGGTGCATGTGGATGTATGCTCAAGTAATATGCAGCATACATTATGCAAACATAGATACACATATTTATCGTGAGTGTGTACGTACATTTATATACACACTCATACACACACATATGATTTATAAGAGGGGGAGAGAGAGTGAGAGAATGAATAGGAAAGGGTGTTGCAAAATGAGAGAAGAGGGGAAGGAAATTAATTATTTACTTCCCTAACTATTTTGTTGTCTTATTATCCCTACACTCTCTTGCCTCTTCCTCCCTCTCTTGTCCTTACTCCTACTAAAGCTCTCTTTTCCTCTATGCATTTGATCTGAAGCAAAAAGCTGAGATGTTTATATGCAGGCATAATATATGTGAAATGTCTCCGTGTGTGTTTGTGTGCGTGTATGTGTTTATGGTTGTGTGTGAATGTGTAAGTGCTTCTGTGTGGGCACACACACACACGCACACTTTTTGTCTTTAGTGTAGTATTTATTCTAACGGACCTTTTGCCGAACTGCTAAGTTACGAAGGTGTAAACTCACCAACACTGGTTGTCAAGTAGTTCAAGGAGGAGAGAGGAAGACACAAACACTAACACACATTCATTATACACACACCTACACACATATGCACACACACACACACACACACACACACACATGTATACGTATGTTTGCATGTATGTATGCAAATTAGCTGTGAAGTAAGTAAAGTGACTTAAGCGTCGTGTATGGTCCTTCTTAAACTTATGAAGAAACTTTTATATAAACACACACGTATTAGGTCCTGGTAGAGTATAAAGATGGGGCATTTCTAGAGAAGCTCTCAACCCGAATTCTGGGCTATCAACATGGTCGGATTCCAGACTAATACCGAAATTCTTCAAGGGTAAAACTATTGTGTGGGTGTAGCGAAGAGTAAAATATAATCCAAATTATAAGACATGGAAATCTTTAATGATGTGTTAAAGGATTTCTTTGCCTTCTTATTAACACATCATTAACATCATTTAACACATCATCAAAGATGTGTGTGTGTGTGTGTATAATACACACACTCACACACACACACAGACACACACACACATATATATATGTGTGTGTGTGTGTGTGTATAATACACACACTCACACACACACACAGACACACACACACATATATATATGTGTGTGTGTGTGTGTGTGTATGTGTATTTATGTTTGTTTGTGTGTGTGTGCATGTGACTACATAATTATTGTTGTTGTTATTTTTTAACTTTTAACCTGCATGTTTGTTACAGTCACTTGCCGAGACACACCCAGCTCCTAGGACGAGTGAAGGGTAAGAGATGTCACAGCATGACTGAAAGCTTGAGGAGGCAAAGGGGGTAGTAGCAGAATATCTTTATGTAATACAACACAGACATTTAAAAGGATAGGGTTTTTCTAAGGATATGGGCAGTACTTGTCAGCAGAATCTTTTGGATTTCTCTGAGACATGGTTCTCCTGGGATCTGGTTCGGTCTGGACCTCCAGACGGACAAAAACTGGGACGAGGTAACGAGCAGGGTGACTACTCTCATCCAGAAATGGTCCGAGAGAAAGCTATCTCTGAAAGGTGGAGCAGAGGTGGCTAACGTCTATATCGTGTCCGTCATCTACTATCGCTTGACCGTCATGCCTTGTCCCGGCCACCGTCTGGTTACATTGGAACATATATTCTTTCGCTTCTTGTAGAAGGGACGCGTGCCAATGGTCAGGCGGTGTATCTGCTGTCAACAGCCGCTGTATGGTGGTCTGGGCATGCTGTGGTTAATGATGTGCAGACATGCACTGAGGCTACGACATCTCCAGATACGACGTTCGCCAGATACGTATTTCCGTAGCTAGTTTCTTTAACAGAGCTGCAGTCCTGGGTAAAACAGAGACCAAGAGGGCGCATTTGGAAAGCGGAATGTCTTCAAGCGCTCACAGTCCTCTGCCTATCAGACTCTGCGATAGGGGAAACGTCCACTTTAGCTTTTTATAGAGGATTAGTGGAGGGAAAATGCGACGACGTTCTTGGGAAGACCTTGGGTGTCGAAGAAGATCAGCTAGTCGCTCTTTTCCGGAGATCTTTCGGCCTGAGACCGATGGATAATTTCCAAAAATCTCTGGCCTGACAGTGCTACCGAGGAGCTTTGCCTGTTCGAGATAAACTTTACAGGTACCGGAAGTGTCGTCAGCTGAGCATGTCCAAGATGCGCAGAGGACGACGAGGCGGTCCTGTATGCACTCGCCCAGTGCCCGAGCATTGCTGACCTGTGCGTTTATGACGAGAACACGCTATCGCGTGTAGGACGGATCCAACTGACAACTGAATCCATCGTGAAGATCGCGTCTCCACTTTCCTTTAGCCGGGAAGGAAAGGCTGTTTTTATATGCCTGGTGGCCATGGCGAAAGAGGTTGTATGATAGACAAGGTAAAGGAGCTGAAGACAAACACTTTTCTCTTTGGCCAATCTCTAATCAACTTCTTCAAGTTTCAGTTTAAAAGAGAAATAAGGGTAGGGAGGTAAGTGTGGTCTTCAAGCCAGTTTGCTGAAAGGTGGATGAAAGTTGTGAGAATGGTGCAAGTGAACGGGCCTGCCCTGAGTATACGCCTGTTGTTGGAAAAAAAGAAAAAGGAAAAAAGGCACCTGCCCCAAGAGTGAGGGTACCCATGGTTTTTATGGGTTTTTTTTCTATGGGTAGCCCTCGAACGTCTCCTTCATATTGAGGATTACACATCGTTGATGTTTTTTTTTTAAATTTCGTTAGTCTTTTTTACACGCAAAACCCTCACTACACACACACACACACACACATTTCTTTTTGTTTTGTCCTGTACTGTTCATAATGTTTTTTTTAATGTAAACCCTTGAGGTTAATAAAAGAAATCATAATTGCCTACGCCTTAGTGATGGCGGAGGTATTGTTTTCAGTCATGTTTGTTTGTCAAAGATTCTGGATTATTTTTCGTTTTTTTTTTTTACTTAATTTTTGAGAGCGGTCGGGTTCATTTTTAGCATTCTCGTTTATTTCAGATATTCTCATTTTAAAAGTCATCTCTGACTAATCGCTGAGAGGACGTTGGTGTTGCCTTTTCGGAGGTTTACGCTCTCTGAGTGCTCTTATTATTATTATCATTATCATTATCATTCTTCTTCTTCTTCTCTTCTTCTTCTTCTTCTTCTTCTTCTTCTTCTTCTTCTTCTTTCTTCTTCTTCTTCTTCTTCTTCTTCTTCTTCTTCTTCTTCTTCTTATTATTATTATTATTATTATTATTATATTATTATTATTATTATTATTATTATATTATTATTATCATTATTATTATCATTATTATTATTATTATTATTATTATTATTATTATTATTATTATATTATTATTATTATTATTATTATTATTATTATTATTATTTCAGACAGCGAGCTGGCAGAATTCAAATTCCGCCGAGGTCAACTTTGCCTTTCATCCTTTCGGGGTCGATAAAATAAGTATCAGTTGAACACTAGGGTCGATGTGATTGGCTCATCTCCTCCCCCATATTTACTCCCTTTGAGGTAAAATTTGAAACTATCATTATTATTGTTGTTGCTGTTGTTGTTGTTGTTGTTGTTGTTGTTATTAAAAGGGTGGCGAGCTGGCAGAATCGTTAACACACCGGGCGAAATGCTTAGCGGTATTTCGTCTGCTGCTACGTTCTGAGTTCAAATTCCACCGAGGTCGACTTTGCTTTCATCCTTTCAGAGTCGATTAAATAAGTACCAGTTACGCACTGGGGTCAATATAATCGACTTAATCCGTTTGTCTTTCCTTGTCTGTCCCCTCTGTGTGTAGCCCCTTGTCGGAAGTAAAGAAATAAGAATCGTTAACACGCTGGACGAAATGCTTAGTGGTATTTCGCCCGTTGCTACGTTCTGAGTTTACATTCCACTGAAATTGACTTTGCCTATCATCCTTCTGGGGTTGATAAATTAAGTACCTGTGAAACACTAGGGTCGATGTAATTGACTCATCCTTACCTCCTCCAAGCTGCCCTTGTGGAAAAAAATTTGAAATAATAATAATTATTATTAAAACCTATACAAATTCTGACCGCTTGTTGTTTCTTAGTTAAATTTTTTTCTCGTGAAATTTTTCGTCACATTTTTCCTGTGACCTTTTCAGTATGATTTAGTTTTCAAATGATCTACCAAATAATTTTTCCTTTATGTTATGTTGTTATCTAACAGCTATGATAAATACATGAGCTGATGTAGTTTTACATTTTTGTAATTATTTATTTGTTTATCTATTGCTTTCGTTTGTTTTATATATCATTTAAATGTTAAAGTGACTTCCAAATCGCCTTGTATATGTATTATGCATGCATACATAATACATACATACATACATTGGGCGACGTCTGATGTATGTTTTATCATCTGATCTAAATATACAGAAGCGTAACTCCAAAGGATCTTGCGCCATTGAGCTTGGCTTTTTGCGAAATTAAGGCGTTTGAGTCGATTTCTTTCGGATATTATTGGCTTTTTCCTAGCGATTCGTCCATGTAGTCCAAATTCTCTCAAACGGTTGCGGACGGTTTGTGGTGTAAAAATAAAACCATTCTCGTTGGACAATTGTTTACAAATGTCAATGTCTGTCAGCATTCGGTTGCCTTCCGAAAGTCGGTGGATTCGACGGTCCAACTGCGCCGTCGTTTTTCTTGGGGCGCCAGTCCTTTGCCGATCTTAATATTGACCAGTCTCCGAGTATAACTTCCACGCTTGCACGCAAGCCGTTTCACTGCACTTTAGTTGCTTGCTGATGTTCGAAAAGGAAACTTTTTGCTGGTGGAGTAATACGATTTTTGCTCTCGTGACTGGACTGAGGCTACGTTGTTTTCCCATTGTTAATCAATTGTATAATAACGTTAAATTATAACACTATATAGTGCAGTTAGGCTAGTTGTGTGACCACCCATTTTGGCAAAAAAAAAATTGCATACATATTACATGGTCTTAAACTAATTTTGCCGGTAAATTTGAAACGTTTATATTAATTTAGCATTAGAATTCTTCAAATTGTAAAAAAATAGTTACCGTCTGCATCATTCGAAAGAGAAATAAATTCTGCATAAGGTGCAAAAGATAAAAATAATTTTGTATGGTGTTAGTAACAAATATTTTGTAAGAAATAGAACTTTTATCATCGGTCTTAAATTTATTTTCGCCAGTGTATGCTAATAGTCATTGGTGCACTTGGCTATGTTAGTGTCTAACTTGGAAAAGTTGGGACTTTCAAGCGAAAAAAGAGACTGGTACATACGAAAGTCACATATACAATCTGTAAATATAATGAAATGTAATTTAATGACGGGGGAACATGTGGTACCCTTTGGAGTAGTTTGTGGCTCCAGTGGCCACACGCTGGGCAACGGTTTCCACAGATCAGCTAAACCATGGTGAGGGTAACCGACGACTTTTAACCCTTGGTGAGCTAAGATTTGTCTACCTATCCATATGGAGACTGGACTCGGAGGACTGCGCAGAGAAAACTACTAGATTGGTTCAACGGACAAGAAGGCGAACCAATAAGCGTTGTAAATTGCGAATAGGGTACAGTGAGACAAAGGACATTGTGACCACCCACTGCATCTTGACCTATCTCTAGTTGTCTTGACTTCGTCCTGTCACTGGAATCAGATAGGAAAGGACAAAAGAGTGAAGCAGACGATGTTGCGCAACCCTCATTTATTTAAACCCATGTCACGCGCATATCAAGACACACTATCCCAGACCCACCTTCAAGTTCTGTGGCAATGGGCAAATGACAAAACAGCAGGTATGGATACGATCTGTAAATAAAACAGGAAAAGTATATGTCCTTCTTATAGCTCGATATACAATCTTCGTTACTTCATTCAAATTCTATTGATGAAACTTTTGTTTCTTCGTTAGAACCAACTCCCCGCTTCTACGAAGAATTCAAATAAAAGAAACAAAAAAAAGGCTAAGACGTGCATACATGTATATATAGCAAATACACAAACACATACATATATACACATACATATCTGTTGATTAAAATGATAGTTTTGCAAGATTTAGAATTTGTCTGGCCACCTAAACGAATTCAAAGATAAAGAGCCTTTCGTTGATATGCCTTTTTAAAAAAGTTTTAGGTCAAGATGTTTTTTTTAATATATATTTATCTTTGATTATATTGTTCTTCTTTGTCTTCATTAGATGTTCAGTTCTTAATTTTTGTCAGATCGTTAGTTCTTCATGTTTGGGTATATACAGGGGTTGGACAAAATAATTGGAATTGTAGAAATTTAATTCCAATATTTCAGTGAGCCATTATATTTCGAATATCCATCCACATTTCATTGTGAGTGTTATTTTGTATTGTAGATGGTTTTATTTATTTAATCCAATGAGTATTTCTGTCTCTTTCAGATCGTAGTATAAATTAAGCTAAGATATGTGACCTCACTGAGTTCGAAAAAGGGGAAAATTGTTGGAACTCGAATGGCACGAGGTTCCATCACCAGAATATCTGAACCCCTTGGTTTCTGAAGAGCTACCATATCAAGGACCATAACTGGATTTGAGAAGCAGGGAAAAAGCTCCAAAAGGAGGAGTAAGTCCTGTAAGACTTCGAAGCTCACTGAAAGAGACCGACGAGTATTGAATCGCATTGTGATGAAAAATCACCAGTCATCTGCTCTAAAGTAGCAGCAGAGTTGAATCAACATCTGACTAGTCCGGTTTCGATCAAAACTGTTCGCCGTGAGCTCAATAAAGCCGGATATCAGGGAAGAGCCGCCATCAGGAATCCTCTGCTTTCTCATCAAAACATTCAGAAAAGGCTGAACTGGTGTAGAGATCACAAGGGTTGGTTAACAGACCAATGGAAGCAAGTAATATTCTCCGACGAGTCCAGTTTTTCTCTTTTCCTCACTGCAGGGCAAGTTTATGTGTGGAGGCAGCCCGGGGAAGCTCTAAATCCTGACTGCCTGCTTCCTACGGTGAAGTACGGAGGAGGGACTGTGATGGTTTGGGTAGCCATTCCTTGGAATTTTCTTGGTCCAATCGTTGCCCAGCATGGTAGGATCAACGGTAATGATTATCTGAATATTTTGAGTGTAGCTTCCAAGATGACAATACTCCAATACACACCTCTCATGTGGTTAAGAATTGGTATGAGGAGCATAATAGTGAGCTAAAACATATAGAGTGGCCCCACTCAATCTCCAGATCTTAATATTATTGAGCATCTGTGGTGCATCTTGCAGCGACAAGTTAGAAGTCGTTACCCTCCACCGTCGTGTCTGCAACAGCAGGAGCAAGTTTTGCAGGAAGAATGTCTCAAGAGCCTTCTCAATGAAGTCAGGAAGCTCAATGAATCAATTCCTAGATGCATCGAAGCTATTCAGAGAGCTAAAGGAGGACCAACTCCATATTAAATAAATATTCGTTGAATTTAACACGTGTTCCAATTATTTTGTCCAACACCTGTATTTGTCTTTCGTTTTATAATTGGTCGTTCATCTTTGGTTGTATTTTAGGTTTTCATATTTGTTGAAAAAGTATTGGTTCATTATATTTGTCATTTAGTATCATTCACTGTTTCGCATCTTATGCTATACTCTAGGCTCTTCGTCTTTGGTGAGACTGTGCAACGTAACTGTTATCATTTAAATTTTCTTTTTATTATTTATCGTATTCTTTTTTCGTCATCTTTTGTTGTTATCTTAATTTTTCTCGTCTTTTTTTTTTACTGTGCCTATCCTTGTTTTGATTTCATCGTTGGACCATTTTCTTTAATGGACATTCCATTTCGATCTCATTGTGTAAGTTAATTCCCTTCTTTTCTAATTTTAGTTCTATTCCTGGTTCTACACCTTTCGTTATACTTTTGGTCCTTTCTATTTGATTCTAATCTTACTTTTTAATGTTTAACTATATTCTTGGTTCCTTCTGTTTAGTTATATTGTTACTTCTTCATTTGTGATTATTTACTCAGGACTAGTTCTTCATATTTAACTGGATACTTAGTACTTCACCTTTCGTTGTATTCTTCTTGGTGATTCATTTACATTTATATTTTTATTTCTTCGGTTTTCGTTATATTCTTTGATCTCCAACTTTTGTCGTAATTTCTTGGCTGTTCATAATAGTGTATATTTTGTCATATACTTGGTTGTTTATCTTTGCCATATATTATATTTCCATCTTTTGTGAAAAATATTGATTCTTTAACCTTTGGTTATATTCCTGATATTTTTTCCTTTATTCTTTACTACATTTTTGGTTCTTAAAATTTAATTATATTTAATTAGTACTTCATTAATAGTTGTGTCATTAATTATTCATATTTGGATGTATTCGTGGTTCTTCTATTTGATAACAGCTTATGTCTTGTTAAATTCTTGATTAAATTTGTTTGATTAAGAATGAAAGGAAAGAGAGAGAGAGAGAGATAGATAGATAGATAGATAGATAGATAGATAGATAGATAGAGAGAGAGAGAGAGAGAGAGAGATAGATAGATAGATAGATAGATAGAGAGAGAGAGAGAGAGAGAGAGAGAGAGGGGGAGATTTGTATATGCGCATTTACCGTTTAATCATTTTAAATCAAGGCTTAAGACGGGATTAGAAAGATGGTCATGAAATATTACTGACGATATATACACACAAATGTTTAAATGCTTGCATACATTCTTGCTCGCCAATGTAGCAGAAGTGATTTACACTGTCATTATGCGTGAGATGTTTTCGTTTTAACTCATCTAGGCTTAAATACCCGAATATCGGCTCCATAAGCCCTTTTCGTTCCAGCGGTCACATGACCTCATGATTAAACGAACCTGTTATTTGTATTGGTCGGTTTCCAGCTGTCCAAACGTGTTGGCGCAACAGTTCATTTTTCCTTACGCAGGAAATTAATCACCAGCTGTGGGAGTCTACTGATCGCTATAAGAAAGATAGTTTTCGACTGCTCTACGTCTTTGGCACACGCCACTGTCACACGCAATTCTGTATCTGACACTAGGCAGTCTCCGCTTTCATCTTCTCCACCAGACGCATGTCTATATCATTGTTGTATGAACATCACACGACCAACAGACCAACAGCTGCCTCTACACACACCACCAAACAGTACGTCAACTTTGTCTACCAGATCAGACCAACCTAACCACGAAATTCTCTCACACATCTTTGTTGTGGCCTGCTATGTTGTTTTATTTCATGTATGGCAATCGTTGTATTTTATAACGGAGACTAAATCATCGCCTACCTATTCTGAACTGCATCAAATTATTTGTGAAGTTTATAAAAGACTCTTTCGTTATTCCAACCAACATATAACAGTGGCAAACCCGTGCTATAGTGTAACGCCACCACTTGTTACATCAAGACACAGAAACACCACGTCATGGTGGTGTGTACCACGTCATGGTGTGCTGTGTAAGATCTTAACGTCTTCAATCTCATACAACATCTATGTCCATGTACGATGTTACATAAACTATGAAATAAGCGATAACGCATGAATGGGACAAAATGCATTTGGAGGAACAAGAAACAATATCAGTGATATTTCAAAAATGCGTTCCTGCAGCCGTTTCAGTAATTCTTGCGTAACGAGATTATTACATAATTCTTAAGAACTTCCATGTCAGGGATAGTTTTTGAAATATAAATAGCAAAATTCGGCTCACTCTTATACAACTTAAAGATTGAAAGAGAAATCAAAATAAAAACCAAAAGGAAATATAGATATGAATAAAGAAAAGAAGAAATAAAGTGTTAAATCATATGTTTTGTCGGAATTGGTGGAAGTTTGACGAGAATAAATTGTTTAATAATATAGATAACATCTTAATATGCTTATCAGAGTAAAGGCGGTGAGCTGGCAGAATCGTTAGCACTCGGGGCAAAATGCTTAGCGGCATTTCGTCCGTCTTCTCGTTCTGAGTTCAAATTCCGCCGAGGTTGACTTTGCTTTTATCCTTCTGAGGTCGATAAAATAAGTATCAGTTGATAAAATAAATACCAGTTGATGTAATCGACTTATCACCTCCCTCGAAATCGCTGTCGTGCCAAAATTTGAAACCATTATCCTTATCGGAACAATGTAATGCAATCGAAGAACCTGAATTATGGAGTACTTAGCTGAGTATTGTAATAAACCAGATAGACAGAAGGAATATAAAGACTTGACAGAACTATGATATATTTAAAACTGTCTTTTCACAAGCCTCTACACTAAGTTTCTCTGACGACAGCTACTAAAAGAAACTAACATTTACTATAGAGGCAATGGGTGCCCCGGAGTCGTGATCTATGAAGACATCGCTTCGATTACATCCCACGCGCGCACACGCTCATACACACATACGCACACACTCACACACGTATATGAATAGAAAAGAACTAAAAAGCTCATATTTCATACTCTCGTTATGTGTAGGAGATTATAGCTTGCAGGGTCACTTATGAAGCAGAAATAAATTTCAATCCTTTACTGATTGTCACATTTGACGTGAGGAGTTCAAACAACTAATTGTAGTCAATATAATTTGGGATATATTTAATATTTATTGATTAATATAATAATTAATATAAATAAAAAATCATTTGTAGGTAGTAATAAACATAATATTCGATTCTCTCTGGGGTATTATGCTCTTTCGACGATCTTTCCATTTTGACATTTATGGGTAGTTGAGTCATAATTTTTTTCTCCACAGCACGAGTAGCTATTTCCCATTACGAAGTGTATAGTTTCACCGCAGCAGACTTGAAGCTCTCTCTGGTAATGTTTATCACCGCAAGTCCCTAAAGTAAAGAAAAAAAAAATTAAATATAAAAAAAATTGACGAAATATAATAGAGGAGTTACATCGTTGTTGTGGTGAGAGTTACGACACCCACTGCAAGAATAGACTCGTTTTCTTTTTCTGAAAAATCTTATCTTATGCAGACTGAAATTTAGGCATTCACTTGCAGAACCAAATGTTCCAATTATTTTTGCTATAAATGTAAAATTTGTAATCTGGATATAGAAACCGGAGGTTTCGAAGCAGTTGTCGATATGTGTGTGTATGTGTGTGTGTGTGTGTGTGTGTGTGTGTGTGTGTGTGTGTGTGTGTGTGTGTGTGTGTGTGTGTGTTTGCATGTATGCATGTATGTATGTAGGTTTGTATACATGCAGGCATGTTTGCATGTACGTATGTATGTATTTTCAATGTCATTTCCTGCATATTTACTCTAATATCAGAGTGACCTTCCCATAGAGATATGCTTTAACATGGCGATCCATGTCGATACATCATATCAGTAGAGTGGAGAGGGTTTGTGAGTGTTGTGCAAGCCTTACTGGACCTAAAATTTGAGCTTGTGCAATCACTGGTGTGGCAAGTTTCCTATGTCCGGTCGTGTAGGAGGGCGCTGCGACAAGAAAGGAAGCGGGTGCAATACTAGATAGTACGGGCATTACTGACATTTTGCATGGGCAATGGTCAGTGTTTATCTTCATCGATTACGAGTGGACAGCCATCATCACGTATGTATGTACGTCGCTTCTGTATTTAATCATTTAAATTTTTCCTCTGAAGAAGGAGTTAGTTTATAGATGAATAGGTTGTATTCCATCTAATGTGACTTTTTTAGTAGCAGAGGATGAAAATAAGAGAAGTCCTTGCTAACGGATAAAGAACGAAACATGGCCAAACACGTAGATAATCCGGGTGGTTGAGAGAAAGAAACTCATACCTGACACGTAGGAAAAATTTGTTGTCCATGTGAATTCTGGAGAAAAATTCAGAATATTTTTTTTTCCTTTTTACAGGCAAAAAGAATATTCCCCTAGGACGCTGTGTCTGCAAAGGACCAAGTTGTAAATTCGGTTACAACCCGAGGAAAAATGATTTACAGTTTCCCGCTTGAAAGTGGTTCCAAAATTTTCTGGTGAAGAAGACAATATGGCGATGAGAGACTTCAGTGGTGTTCCTATGCGATGAGTGGCGGCTTGGTTGCATAGACGAAGTCGCGAAGGAGAAAAAAGGAATAGGTATTCACTGGTCAGAATTCGTTCGAGGTTCACCATGTTAGAAGTAATTGTGGTGTGTGCTGCGTTTTAGTTAGTTTAGTGATCTGGAACGTCAGGTCACCATTTTAGGATAGGTTGTCCATGTTGCGTCGGGGTCCTCATTATAGATGAATAGTGTCCATGTTATGTTGGGGTCACCATTATCGAATGATAAGTGTCCATCACGTCGGGGTCAACATTATACATGGGTAGGTTGTATTCCATCTAATGTGACTCTACTTAGAAGGCTATAATATCATTTGACAGGAACACGGTGTAAAGAAATACATGGAACAAAGTGGTAACTTTAAATGTCTTTAATGCTGGTTACACGTATATATACACTAGTTGAATGATAAATGGAAGTGGTTGATGGACATTTATTCATATATCTACATGAATCTGCGTTGCTTGTATGTTTGCTGTTAACCTTGGTGAAAAGCTCACGAACAGCGATATGTTAGAACGTGTGCAGTGTGTTGCTGTTGTGTAGATGTTGTTGACGACGATGGTGAGCGACATAATGATGGCGACGAAGATGGAGGTCGCTGTAATGTGGTCAGTAGTTAGACTTTAAAAGGACTGGAACCAACAGACCCCGAGACAAGGGGGAAGTGAATTTTTATAGCTAATGGTAGGCTCATATAAAGTTTAGAAAGGACTGCCTCACGTGATTCATTTGGAGGCTGTGATTGGTTGGGTTGCATATTGGCGCACGATAGAATAAGAGACACATTGTGCCAATACCAACCAATCAGAGTGCTAGACACAACGGTGTCCAAAACAGCGTCCAAAGATTAGCTGTTACTTACTACGTCTGCATGAATGTATATATAATAGAGAGAGAGAGAAAGTTCACTAGAGTTCGCTACAGGTTTCTAACAAAGATACAAAAACTCCATCGTCGTAATGTAGATAACGAACACTATGTCACATTTTAAACCTGAGAAACGTCTTGCATAGTTTTTTTTCTGTTCCGCTTACAGATTGTATTTGTAATGTGCGAATCAACTGGTTGTTTTGATACTCTGAAAATCCAAGCTTATCTAGACTGACAGTTAGGCGTTTACTTACAAAGCCAAGTGCTTCAATTACTATTGGCATAAATATAAATTTGTAATCCGATATAGAAGCCGGAGGTTTCGAAGCAATTGTCCATATGTATGTATGTATGTATGTATGTATGTATGTATGTATGTATGTATGTATGTATGTATGTATGTATGTATGTATGTATGTATGTATGTGTGTGTGCGTGCGTGCGTGTGTGTATGTATGTATGTATGTATGTATGTATGTATATATGTATGTATGTATGTATGTATATATGTATGTATGTATGTATGTATGTATGTATGCAAGTATGCATGTATGTCATTATTCAGTTTATTTTAAGATTTTTTGCCAATAGAGAAAGAACCGGTTTCTAACTTAGATCCAAGGTTCCTTCATTGGAATTTCAACATCAACCACAGCGAATGTATGTATGTATGTATGTATGTATGTATGTATGTATGTATGTATGTATGTATGTATGTATGTATGTATGTGCGGATTTATATGTTTTATGTATGTATTCTCATGCATATAGTTGCATATCTAGTCATGCTCATATATATTCAAATGATAAACCACCGGAAAGATTTTTACGGTTCCAGTGATAGATTGAACCTGTAGTCTTTCAATTAGCTTTTTCCTTTCTGGTTTTCAGAAGCCCAGTTTCTCAAGATTGGTATTTAGGCAGTGTATTACATATCCCAGTGCCCCAATAATTACAGGTATAAATCTGGACTTGTAATCTGGGTAGAGTAACTGTAGATTTCTCAATATTTCAACGTAAGTGTTCTCTTTTTCACTGATCTTCAGCTTTATGTTAACATCCGCTGGGCAGCTAATTTCCACAACTGTGCACAGTTTATCTTCTTTATCCCAAATAATTATATCAGATCTGTTGTGCTTACATTTTATTGAGATCTTCACTGGTACATTCCATCAGTATTCCTTTTTCATTTTGAGCGGCTATGGCTTCTACTATATTGTCGTATTTTATTTCGTTGTCCTCGGGATTATCCTTCCGACGGATTTCATTATAGAGTGTCCTAGCTACATCATGTCGCATTGGTAGGGAATACCGCGATGACATTTTCGGACAACTGCTTATGATGTGGGTGATATCTATTTCTTTATTACCCACAAGGGGCTAAACACAGAGGGGACAAACAAGGACAGACATAGGTATTAAGTCGATTACATCGACCCCAGTGCGTAACTGGTATTTAATTTATCGACCCCGACAGGATGAAAGGCAAAGTCGACCTCGGCGGAATTTGAACTCACAACGTAACGCAGACGAAATACCGCTAAGCATTTCGCCCGGCATGCTAACGTTTCTGCCAGCTCGCCGCCAATGTGGGTGATATCTTCAGTGTGAACTCCACAAAGTCTGCATCCGGTGTCACATTTTACAGCTTTTCCCGCATCTCTATCCCTTTTGTGCATCAGGTTTCGACTAATGGTTTCGACTAGTATTTGGTAATTGCGATACAGTTTCAAGCGTCAGAGATAATTCTAATAAGTCAAGAATCTATGTGGCATGGTATTTCATATATATGTTTATGTTATATGTTATATTATCCCATTTCACTCAAAGAGCATCGGGTGATGAGAGTTCTCTAAGCGCCACCATTCTGAAACAAACTGCACCCTGCTTACCAGGTGACAGCCATCTAGGTCAAATCTTCTCGCAGAGTCCTTTGCCATGTCTTCACCAGCCTACCTCTCTTCTTCCTTCCTTCGCCAACAGTCCACTTTAGGTCTATCTTTGACAGTCTCTACAACGATGCGCGTAATACTTGACCAAGCAGCATCCTTTGCTTAGCTGTGATGATAACTTGCATTTTATTTAAGCTTACTCTTCTCATGAGAAGAAATGGAAAAGTACAAATTGATACCAAGACCAGACTTGCCAAAGTTATGGCAGTTTTCCAATGATTGAGACCAATATGGTCATACTCTTCCATTTACCGTGGGACTAAACTTCGTTTATACGCTTCTGTTGTTATTCTTGTATGTAAAGGAAAGTTGGAAGCGGGTGGATAGGATTCGCAATATAGTGAATGTTTTCCATTGACGATACTTTAGATTTCCGTATAGCACCTAACATGACCGCATCCCATCAAAAAATTCGTTAACGGTTGTGTGTGTGTGTGTGTGTGTGTGTGTGTGCGCACGCGTATGTATGTGTGTTTATATGTGTGTGTATGCATGCATGTATGTATGCATATATGTATACAGATATGTGTGCATGTGCCCATGTGTGTACACACACACACAAATACAATTGCAGCATGGAAGGTGTTTATAAGCCATCTAAAAACACAATCAAAAACCGTTCGATTCACTTCAACATTTAAATTTAATTTATCAAAATATTTTCGTCGCTTTGAAACCGCGACCTATTCACTGACAAAATTCTGTGCCGCATGTATTTGTGTGTGTGTGTGTGTGTGTGTCTGTTTGTCCCAGCTACCATCGCTTGACAACTGATGTTGGCGTGCTTACATCCCCGTGACTGAGAGGTTCGGCAAGAAGTCCCGATAAAACAAGCACCAGGCTTACAAAGAATAAGTCCAGGGGTCGATTCCTTCGACTATAAGGCTGTACTCCAGCATGTCCACAGTCAAATGACTGAAACAGGTAAAAGAAAAGAATAAAAGAATGTTTATCGGTGTGTGCATGCGCGTGTACATGCGTATAATTTTGTAATTATTCCAAGGTTCACAGTTCTGTTGGTCATCACGACCCATGTTAAGTTTCAGGCAACTTCACAATTAACTAACGACTGATGGAATGAGAAATAAATTCAATTATAGATTTACCTCCAAAGACGTCGAAGTAGCAGAATGCTTAGCGGTATTTCGTCTGCCGCTACGTTCTGACTTCAAATTCCGCCGAGGTCGACTTTGCCTTTCATCCTTTCGGGGTCGATAAATTAAGTACCATTTACGCACTGGAGTCGATATAATCGACTTAATCGTTTGTCTGTCCTTGTTTGTCCTCTCTGTGTTTAGTCCCTTGTGGGTAGTAAAGAAATAGGCATTTCGTCTATCTTCGTGTTTTGAGCTCAAATTCCGCCGAGGTCGACTTTGCTTTTTATCCTTTTCGGGTTGAAAAAATTATTTCCAGTTGAGTTCGGGTGTCAATGTAATCGTCTTAGGCTCTTTTAGACCCTTACTCGATATTTACAGGACGTGTGCCAAATTTTGAAACCGATATTGTAAGGGAGATAACTTTTAGTGAATAAGAAAAAAATGGAATCGCTTATCCCGATAATACAATTTACATATATCCATACTAAGATACGTATGTATCCATTTATGCGAGAATAAATGCATATCTACGTATGTAAATATGCATTTATACATAGGCTAAAAATAAATAGTAACAAAATAAAATAAATTAAACTTGTATAAGTTTTTATGCGAGCATTTGTAACATTTTTGCTAAAAATGTTCGTAACCCGCTTATTTAAATATGCACATGCATAGATGTGTGCATATATGTATATATTCATGCACGTATGTGCATGCGTATAGTTATGTACGGATGAAAAGTTTTATTTATTTCATTTTGTTACTATTTATTTCTAGCCTATGTATAAATGCATATTTACATACGTAGATATGCATTTATTCTCGCATAAATGGATACATACGTATCTATGTATGGTTATATGTAAATTAAAAGATTCAGCGAAGATAAACGTTTTTCGGCAAACCTGATTTGATTTGATTTTCTAGTGTGAAATTATGCATTTATGCATCATTGCATTTATGCATATATACTCTTTACTCTTTTACTTGTTTCAGTCATTTGACTGCGGCCATGCTGGAGCACCACCTTTAGTCGAGCAAATCGACCCTAGGACTTATTCTTTGTAAGCCTAGTACTTATTCTATTGGTCTATTTTGCCGAACCGCTAAGTTACGGGGACATAAACACACCAGCATCGGTTGTCAAGCAATGCTAGGGGGACAAACACAGACACACAAACATACATGCACATACATATATATACATATATACGACGGGCTTCTTTCAGTTTCCGTCTACCAAATCCACTCACAAGGCTTTGGTCGGCCCGAGGCTATAGTAGAAGACACTTGCCCAAGGTGCCACGCAGTGGGACTGAACCCGGAACCATGTGGTTGGTAAGCAAGCTACTTACCACACAGCCACTTCTGCGCCTATGTACATATTTAAAATATATAATTTATTTAGAGCTTGCTAATGTTAGCAATAACTCCCATTAATACACAGATAGGAAGATGTAGTGCTCGTTGTGAGCTATATTCAAAATAATATTTTTATGGAGGCAACACATGCAGAGTCTAAAAGAACATAATTAAAATACACATTCGAAACTTATATAAATATATATATCTATATATATAAAACTGTAGTTGTGTGAGTGTCTGTCCCCTTCGATTTAGATTCCTAACTACTCCCACATTTTGCGGTGCAGTTTAACCAAATTCGGGTATCTTATAGTCGTGATTCATATCGAGCCCGTCTGAGTATTAGCGCGCGTCTACGATTTAAAAAATAATTTAACATCATTTTTTATTCCATTTTAATGCATAATTTTTCGTGTGTCGATGGCGGCGGAGTTGGCGTCCATGGTCACACCTGCACCTGTTTGCTTCTCCCCCTTCTTCCCTCCCTCGTGAAGCTGTGGGGAAGGGAGTGTAAGGAAATCAACGTCGTAAAGCGTTGTTAAGGAGACCAGCGTTCTTTTAGAACAACGACTTCATGGCTTGAAGACACCAAAACAGAAATGGCTAAGAAAGCCCAAATTGGCATCTATAAGGGAAGTAACTCTCTAAAAATGCTTATATAGTTGTTTCCCTTACAAACCCGAGCAACGCCGGGCGATACTGCTAGTTCTTTATAAAATGGAAATAAAAATTCCAGAATACACAAATATACATAAATAGACAAATGTCGATGTAATACATAAAAGACGATTGAATTTAAGAATAATTTCTTTTGTAAGTACATTTAAAATTATAATACTTTAGTACGATGAAATTAAAAATTTAAGAGGATTAAGAGGATTAAGTAGTAAAGAGACATACTAAAAACAACGAAAGAAAAAATATAAAGATCACATTTCAGAGATGTGCCATGGAATATGATATATTTCATGGCACTTCCCTCATCAGGATGCTACACAAAGTTCGAAAACACATCTACATACCAGGACTGGTCAATGTATATTTAGGTATTCTGGAATTTTTATTTCCATTTTATAAAGAATATATATATTTATATAAGTTTCGAATGTGTATTTTAATTAGGTTCTTTTAGATTCCGCATGTGTTGCGTCCTTTAAAATATTATTATGTACATATTTATGCATGCATATGTGCTTATACTTATGGATTCATGTACGCATGTATGTATGTATGTATGTACGTACGTACGTACGTACGTACGTACGGACGGACGGACGGACGGCCATACACCTATTTTCCGAAGTCATTTTTTAAAATTGAGTCCTGTAGAAGTTACTTCCCTTACACTATTTAAAAAAAAAAAAAAAGAGACGTCGTTTCAGAATTATATTTCATGGAATATTTTAACGTCACGTTGTTACCTCTTTCTCGTCCATAAGTCAGCATTATATCTAATCTCTCTATATAGTATAGGCATCACTAGATGCGGAAATCATAAACCAATTTACTAAGAATGAACGTGATGAAGAACGCAGTAGCAAGGAAAGAAAAGTGCATCAGGATATGATGTGTACATAGATATCATGAGACCGTGAATTACTTAGTAACGGAAGAACTCATTAACTAACTAACTAACTAAATAAATAAATAAATAAATAAAGTATCATATACATTCTTTGAAAAGCAACGAATGACTGGGCCTTTAGATAATGCCTTTTTTTTTGGCCTTTTCTGTTTTATTTACCGCAAATAATTTTCAATTGAAATAGTGGTGAGTAGGCTTCAGCCTTCAGTAGTATGTAACCTCATATTAATTTCAAATGTTGGCTCAAGGCCTGCAATTTCAGGGGAGGGGTAAGTCAATTACATCGACCTCAGTGCTCAACTGATACTTATTTTAATCGACCCTGAAAGGATGAAAGGTAAAGTCGACCGGAGAGGAATTTGAACTCAGCGTAAGGACGGACGAAATGGCGGTAAGCATTTAGCACGGCGTGCTAACGATCTTGCCACCTGGCAGCCTTAGTGTGTGACTTCATATTACGAGAGGATATCTAAAATTGTTAACTGCTTAGAGGGCAAGTAATCTAATTTGGCAGTATTTATCACCAATACTCGTGTTGACATACTTAATGACAGCTTGTACTTATGCTCATCTCATGTCTCCATATAGCGTTAACGCAGATATTACTTTATACTTCTCTTTGAAGAATTTTAGTCGAATGAATCGACCCTCGTACTTGTTGATTTTATTTTATATTATTGTTATTTTTTTTTTTAAGTTTGGTCTCCCGATAACCTGCTGATGTTACGGGGACGCAAATGCACCAACAATGGTTGTCACAGACGCAAAGACATATATTCATATATATGCACAAGCAACTTTCAATTTGCGTACACCAAATCCACTCACAAGACTATGGTCAGCCTTGGTACTGCACACAGAATCATGTGGTTGAAAAGCAAACCTCTTTCCACCTACCCCCCTCCCACTTGCGCCTATACACACGCGCGCGCACACGCACGCGCACACGCACGCGCACACGCACGCGCACACGCACACACACACGTATGTATGTTTGTGTGTGTGTGTGTGTGTGTATATTATACAGACAAGAAAGTAACATTTTGAACGCAATATCGCCGTGAAAACAGCAGAACAATTAGAAATCATTACTTTTGCAAGACGGAAAAAAATTTCCAACAAACATCCACGGGACTCGAACCCGCATCTCTCATCTTAAAGTGATCTAAGTCCACATATTTACTGAAAGTGGCTTCTATCCATTAAGCATTATACCCCATTTCTTATGTATTTTAATATTTTCGATGGTGCCCATTTCTATGTATTTAAATACTTTCCCAAATAAACATACATTTCATTTTTGAAGACCCGTGGAAGTTATAATGCGATGCACAAACATTCAGTTTTGAGTGCACTGTTTTTCATAGCACGAACAGCTATAAGCAAATGAACTTGACGACGCATATTCCTATTCTTCTGTCATTTATTTAATGTCATATGAAACTCTGTACTCGCCTATAGCTTTACACTAAAGGAAATATAGTTTGAGCTCTAACACCAGGTTATTAGTAACACTATGACTAAGGTGAATCTTCATTGGATGAGGTTCCGTTTTTTGTGGATCTTACCTGAACGGAACAGTAAGCTATATATATATATATATATATATATATATATATATATATTCTTTTACTTGTTTCAATCATTTGACTGCGGCCATGCTGGAGCACCGCCTTTAATCGAGCAACTCGACCCCGGGACTTATTCTTTTGTAAGCCCAGTACTTATTCTATCGGTCTCTTTTGCCGAACCGCTAAGTAACGGGGACATAAACACACCAGCATGCTAGGGGGACAAACACAGACACACAAACACACAGACACACAGACACACACACACACACACACACACACACAACACACACACACACACACACACACACACACACACATATATATATATATAAAATATATATGTATGTATGTGTGTGTGTGTGCATTTTTATTTATTTATTTATTTATTTTTTAGCTTCGTACTTACTCTTTCGTTGTCTTTCGCCTAACTGCTAAGTTATGGAAACATAAACACAACACCACTTTCTGTCAACTGATGTTGGGGGATAAACACAGACATAAAGACACACACAGGCGCGCGCGGCACGGGCACGCAGGCACACGCACGCTTGCACATACACATACACACACACACACACATGCACACACACAGACATTCACACATATATATGTATATAGAGAGACGGAAACTGAAAGAAGCCCGTCATATGTGTGTGTGTGTGTGTGTGTGTGCATGACGGGCTTCTTCCAGTTTCCCTTTAGCATATCTACTCACAAGGCTTTGGTTGGCTTGAGGTTATAGTAGAACACACTTGCCCAAGGGAGTGAATTCAGAACTATGTGGCTGAGAAGCAAGCTTCTTAACACATGACCTCGCCTATCTATCTATCTATCTATCTATCTATATCTATCTATCTATATATATATATATATCTATATATATATATATCTATCTATCTATCTATCTATATATATATATATATATCGTTTTTAGAAAACATAAGTCGAGAGAAGAAGCACACTGTAAGAAGTAGAGGAATCTATGTTTTTTACTGGGGAAGGCCGGTTTATGGGTTTACCCTGGGTTTCCCGTCCATAAAGGGTTTAACTTCATGGTGTATCGTCAGACCCCAAGACCTGTTGGCCTAAAACCTCTTTAGAATATGGAGGGGAAAAGCCTCGTGCGCGTGCGCACGTGTGTTTAATTAGATTATGCCACTTACATGATTAGTCATGTTCCATTCGTGTTTCAAAAACAGTCTACCATATTACAGTTCTGTATTTAAGAGATGAGGAATTATGTACATTATTTACACTATTTACATTTGACGGATATTTATCCTCATCTTGTTTGTTGTTAACACGGGCATATGACATATGGTGGTTAAGAGCGTGGGCTACTAACCCCAAGAATCCGAGTTCGATTCCAGGCAGTGACCTGAATAATAATAATAATAATAATAATAATAATAATAATAATAATTATAATAATAATGATAATAATAGATGCAGTACCAGGCAGTGGCTCTCATGGCTTCTGATCCTAACTGATTGGAAGTGTTATCATGTACATTGTTTTGTCTTGGTATAAAAGATGGGCTACAGCAAATATTCTGCTCAATACCACAGATTTGCTTGTCAGTTGTTTGACCTTAACCAGTTGAGCATATCCTTTAGTGGCTGACGATATGTGCATCTCTGATCACGAGCAGAAGTAGTGAGGGAGCATCATAGCCATGTGTTGAGAGGGATTCTTTGGGGTTTGAATAATTCACCTCTGGAAACATGGGTGGTTCTTTCAACATCCTTAAACAACCCTTATTCAGGGACCTTTTGAGCGGGATGGGCTACTCGACCTGAAGAAAATTCTACCTGGGCCCCACCTGCAAGGTCATGCGCTGTTTACCTTGATATGAGATCACCATGTCGCGCACATATGGATGTGATGCATGTGCCTGGTGTACCCTTATCAGACGGGTAGTCATGATGGGTATATTGGACTTCGTATATTTTACCCCAGTGTCACTTTGATGGCATGAACTGCTCTCTCACTCAATAATAATAATAATAATAATAACAATAATAATAATGATAATAACATCGAAAAATAGCTTAGGAATGAGAACCCAGGTTCGAAATTTCCCCAAGACACCTGATGAAGGCTGGAGGGTATATAAGCCGAAACGTTGTGTTAACAACAAACAAGATGAGGACAAATAACGTCAAATGTAAATAATGTAAATAGTTTACCATATGTTATTGAGCAGCTTACCATAAATTGTCCTCCTCTTTTTAAAACTAATATCTACTCTCTCCCTTCCTCTCTCTCTCTCTCTCTCACACACACACACGTATATATATATATATATATATATATACTCTTTACTCTTTTACTCTTTTACTTGTTTCAGTCATTTGACTGCGGCCATGCTGGAGCACCGCCTTTAATCGAGCAACTCAACCCCGGCACTTATTCTTTGTAAGCCCAGTACTTATTCTATCGGTCTGTCTTGCTGAACCGCTAAGTTGTCAAGCAATGCTAGGGGGACAAACACAGACACACAAACACACACACATACATATATACATATATACATATATACGACGGGCTTCTTTCAGTTTCCGTCTACCAAATCCACTCACAAGGCTTTGGTCGGCCCGAGGCTATAGTAGAAGACACTTGCTCAAGGTACCACGCAGTGGGACTGAACCCGGATCCATGTGGTTGGTAAACAAGCTACTTACCACACAGCCACACACACACACAAACACGTATATTAAACGTATACATATTTACAGAGAGGGAGAAAAAGAGAGACAGAGAGAATGAGAGTTGGGGACGAGATGCTTGAGCTACTTACCCAATGCAAACCATGCCTCAGAACCACAGACGAGTAAGCAGAGAAGGGCGAAACAACGTAGAGAGTTAGGTGTCATCTTCTCAATACGGATATTTGATTGCTTGATGTTAAAAACTTTTAGCTGTAGGAAAAGATATGTACAGAGGCGTATTTGTAAATTTATAAAATAAATGGAAGATTAAATGAGTAAATTTATGAAAAAGTAAATTAATAACAAAATAAATAGAAGTTTAAATAAATAAATATACAAATAAATTTATGAAGCCAAAAATAAGTTGGTTTGTTTTTCGGAAACTAAGTAGTTTCATTTAATTCACATTTTATTTTTAATTGTTGGAAATAATTTTGTATTTACCTTTATGTGAGTAACGATACCAGATTGTGCCTGTCCGTTAACTTGCAGATGTTTGTCTCTCTGTATATGTATATATATTATATATATATATATATTATATATATATATATGTATATATATATATATATAGTATATATATATATATATATATATATATTATATATATATATATATATATATATATATATATATATATATATATATATATTATATAGATATATATATATATATATATATATAATGTATATATATATATATATATATATATGGTGAGAGAGAGAGAGAGTGAGAGGGAGAGAAACTGAAAAAGAGGGAGAGACTGCGAAAGAGAAAGAGCCTGAGAGGGTATGTGGTGTGGTATATAATGTGAGTTAGAGAATTTACTTGATAACTCGCGTTAGTGCAACGCCCTCACCACATACCATTTCTAGTTCTTTGCTTCTCTCTTTGTTATCTATACATATAACACTCTCTAAATCCTCACTCTGACTCTCACTCCTCCTTCTCCCTTCCCTCTTCCCTAGTCTCTCTCTCTCTCTCTCTCTCTCTCTCTCTCTTTCCATGTAGTTTTTACCACTCTATAACTTCTCTTTACAATTTTCTATGATGTATCAACAATGCCATACATTGTCTATCTTACATTTAATTTATCTTACTTCCTTTCTTTTATACTGTGCCTTAATAAATGTTACATATAGTACCACTCATTTTCTTTCTCGCTTTTCTTTTTCCTTTCTTCCAAATTTTCTTTTCTTCTCTCTTTCTTGCTTGCTTTCTTTCTCCTTTCCTTCCTCCCTGCCTTCTTTTCCATTCTTCTTTTTTCTTTCTTTTCCTTTTCCTTTCTCCCTTTCTTTCTTTCTTCTACATTTTATTTATTTATTAGTATTTATTTACTCAAGTCAAAGAACTGATTTGGCATTCATATAGCTATGCTGATAATCAATACACAAACAGCTTACATCTAAACTGAACTGGTGGCAGAATTTCAGATTAATGTCGCAAGTTCAAAATCCACCGGGGGTCAAATTTATTCCTTGGTCCATCAAAAGTTGTTAATATAGATGCTAATTATATATTGGAGTCAATTCAATCAATAATTTCCTAATTTTACTTCTTTTTTTTTTTTAAATCTCAAACTTTTCCAATAAAATATAACTCTGAAACAACCTATAAAAACAAGTCTGTGTCGGGGAAATGAAATTACGTTTATGTTATCGCTCAATCAACTAGAAATAGAAGTTAAATCACATATTTATCGTGTTCTACCGTCTTAAGAAAAAGAAAGAAGTATATTGTCTAAATTAGGCAAGGAGGAAAATGTCACTGACACCTCATTTTAACAGATCTATTTACCAAAATTACATAAAAATATTCGGAGATACTAAAGAGTAAATTTATTCAATGAAATTGCCATTGACTTCAACCACACCCTCCAGACTACTTTGGAATCTCCTGCAACTCTTCTGAACGGTCTATTTGTTTAAGTTGGTGAATGCCGCCATAATCCTTGCCATCAGTTCATCTTTGGTACTAGAAGAAGTTTTGTTGATCTCTCGCACATGATAATCAAGGGGGTTGCTGTCTGGGAAGATGTTAGGGGTGGTGTGATCGCAGAAAGTGTCTGACAGCCATGACTGGGTTCTCCTGCTTGTATGGCATGATACAGAGTCCTGTTGCCAGACATAGGGTCTTCCAGCAGCCACCCTCTTGACCCAGGGCAAGCACTACCTCTTCCAGGCACTTGATGTAGGTGTCCGTGTTGAATCTGAGGCTGTGTGGGAAGATGAATGGAAGTTTGGAAGTATAACGTCGCCATCATTAGTGTTCACTCCAAACACCATGATATTCACTGGATGTTTGATTTTTATCACTCTTGGTACATGTTTTGGGATCCTGGTAGAAATTTTTCTCGTCTGAGAAAAACCAAAGCATGTTCGGTTGGAAGGGATTACATACATACATACATACATACATACATACATACATACATACATACATACATACATACATACATACATACATGGTAAATGGGTCTCCATTGATATCCTTGATGAATATTCCAGCCGTTAGATTAATTAAACTACTTACTTGTGGAATGTTAATGTAATTGACTGAATGTTAGCATCTTGGACGTAATTCTCACGCAAATTCTGTCTGACACAGTATGTGCCTTTGACATTACGGATACAAAGAATCTGACGCTCTGCCACCGCTCTCATGTATCCAGTTTCACCCATAAAGCTTGGGTCGTCATAAAACTATGGTAAAAAACAAAGAAAAATACGAGATAAAGATACTTCCTCAAAATGCCAGATAGTGAGATCGAACCTACGATTGTGAGGCAAACGTCTAAACCACTCGGTTATACATGCGTTCATATGTGTTCAAATACATATCTACATTCATAAATTCATACACACATTCATACAAAGACGGATCAAAGGTTCATCCAGAGCCATAGGCTCATAAGGCTGGTTTTCCGGATTCTGTGGACGAAACGCCCGGTCGTCGCATGATTACTTATTTTAGCTAGTTAAGTGAACTGGAGCAACGTGAAATAAAGTACTTTGCTCAAAAACACAACGCATCTCCCGGTATAGAAATCGAAACCACAGCTTTACGATCAAGAGTGCTACACCTTTAACCATTAAGCCACGCGCTTCTACAACGTACCTATATATTGAGTTGGCAACTAAGTTCTCGCCGTTTTTTAAATTTTGGAATCTATTTTTTCGAGAATTCTATTTTTAAATCATTTTGGAATCTATTTTGCATTTTTCGAGTTAATTTTATTTAATTTTTGTTTATTATCAGATCATTAAAATAGAATGTCAAGTTAAGAAAAACGAGCATTTTCGACACCTCCTTCATTTTGCTTTTAATCAAGGTTTTAAGGCCGCAAAAGCTGAAAGAACCGCTCGTGATTAGTATGCAAAGTTCGAAAATGGAAATTTTGAACTCAAAGACGCACCTCGTTCTGGCCGTCGAGTTGAGTTCGATGAAGAGCGATTAGACCAACTTTTGCACAAAAATTCTCGTCAAATGACAAGGGAACTGGCAGAGAAAATGGAATGCTCATACACAGCTATAGAGAAGCATCTTCACTCGATGGGAAAGGTTCAGAAGTATGGAGCATGGCTTCCGCATGCTTTAAGTGACAACAACAAAAATCAACGAGCCCCAATCTCTGCTGGTTTGCTTGCTCGTCACCGAATCGTTACTAGCGACGAAAAATGGTGCCTGTACATGAAAATGAAGTAAGGAATGGTTTAGCCCCGGTAAACAAGCAACACCGCGCGTGAAAGAAGATCTTCATCAGCGTAAAACAGTGTTGTGCATATAGTGGGACTGGGAAGGGATTATGCATTACAAATAGCTTGAACGGAACCAAACGGTCAACACGGAACTCTATGTTCAATAGATGGAACGACTCAACACGGCTATTCAAGAGGAAAGACCTAATCGGCAACATGAAGTTCTTGTGCTTGCACGACAACGCCCGCTCTCATATCGCCAATATGACCAAGGAAACCATTCAAACGCATGGCTGGGAAGTGCTGCCACACTTGCCGTACTCTCCTAATTTGGCACCAACGGATTTCCACCGCTTTCGATCTCTTTTAAATGCTATGCGCGGAGTTTCGTTCAATACTGATGCAGTGAGAGCTTGGTTGGATCAACTTTTCGAGTCGAAATCGGGTGATTTCTACCAACGAGGTATTGAAGATCTTGTTGAACGTTGGAAAGAAGTTGTAAACAACAAGGGTGAAGACATTATTGATTAATTAGTTGTTATTCTTTATTAAACCTTTTAAAAAATTTAAATTTAAAAAAAACGCGGAAACTTAGTTGCCAACCCAAACATGCCAGTGATTATTGGAGTTCTTAAATACGTGACGAACTGTCTCAGTACCAATTTTGAGAAACTTGGACTTACAACTCACCTACTCAGAAGATTACAACTTCAGTCTGTCAAATATTGCAAAGCATTCCTAAAATTTAGAATCCCCATTAATTCCTGTGCCCATGCGTACATGTGCACATACATACATACATACATACATACATACATGTGAACTTACTGATGTGCAAACATGCATAGTGGGCATGTATGTATACATGCATATATACGTATATAAATGCAAACATGCAAATATACCTACATGCGTGCATGGTCACGTACATACATATATACTACGTACATACACTCATACATGCATATATAAATGCATACACACATACATGCACATACATGCACACATACAAACATGCATGCATGCATACGTGCACGTACGCACGCGCACACACACACACACGCATACATACATGCATACATACATACATACATACATACATACATACATACATACATACATGCATACATACATACATACACATGTGCAAAAATACGTTGGCAACCAATTTAACATGCGTTTCGGTTCTCATATAACGATGAATGATTATAATTATTTTCATGAAGAATTCAATCGTTTAACAGACTTCATAAAAAATTAAAAAAAACGCGGAAACTTAGTTGCCAACCCAAACATGCCAGTGATTATTGGAGTTCTTAAATACGTGACGAACTGTCTCAGTACCAATTTTGAGAAACTTGGACTTACAACTCACCTACTCAGAAGATTACAACTTCAGTCTGTCAAATATTGCAAAGCATTCCTAAAATTTAGAATCCCCATTAATTCCTGTGCCCATGCGTACATGTGCACATACATACATACATACATACATACATACATGTGAACTTACTGATGTGCAAACATGCATAGTGGGCATGTATGTATACATGCATATATACGTATATAAATGCAAACATGCAAATATACCTACATGCGTGCATGGTCACGTACATACATATATACTACGTACATACACTCATACATGCATATATAAATGCATACACACATACATGCACATACATGCACACATACAAACATGCATGCATGCATACGTGCACGTACGCACGCGCACACACACACACACGCATACATACATGCATACATACATACATACATACATGCATACATACATACATACACATGTGCAAAAATACGTTGGCAACCAATTTAACATGCGTTTCGGTTCTCATATAACGATGAATGATTATAATTATTTTCATGAAGAATTCAATCGTTTAACAGACTTCATAAAAAATTAAAAAAATAAAAAATGAAAGAAAAAACGAAAAAAGAAAAAAAAACCGAAATATGAGTTCGTGAAATGAATAACGGTTGATTTCCGATAGCGTTGGTTAACAAAAGGCCGCATTATATTCAAAAAATCCCTATTTGTTAATAGATTCCAGTATATAACTGTGGATGAAACCATATGCTTTTTTTCACACATCGTATATTTTCACAAGTACACACACACACACACACAACACACACACACACACAGACACACACACACACACACACACACACACACACACACACACAAATGTTGAATTCTTTCAGTGTTGCCGTTTAGCCTCCAAGTGGGCCATGACTGAGCAAATATTCAAATGAATCTAAGTCATTACTATCTCGATGTGTGTGTGTGTGTTTGTGTCTGTGTGCACACGTGCGTTTGTATTTATGTATGGATGTATGTGCGTACGTACATACATACATGCATACATACAATATATGTATGTATGTATGTATGTATGTATGTATGTATGTATGTATGTATGTATGTGTGTATGTATGTATGTATGTATGTGTGTATGTATGTATGTATGTATGTATGTATGTGTGTATGTATGTATGTATGTATGTATGTATGTATGTATGTATGTATGTATGTACTTATAGGTGTGTGCGCGTGTGTGCGAGCGCGTGTGTCAAGTTCTAATAAAATCAATTTTATCTTGAATTGAAAGATTATTCACGACTTTTTGTCGAGTACGTATTTTGACAAAATGAATCTTGGTAGTGGGTTCGAAGATTCAGCCTGCTAACCATCAATATACATGTGTGTGTGTGTGTGTGTGTGTGTGTGTGTGTGTGTGTGTGTGAATTCAATTATGAATTAGTGTTGTAAACATCGACGGTACACGTTCAACGTATGTGTATTGTTCGTTCGCTGGCAGCTGCCCGATGGCGTGGTGGGGATGTCTCCCCCAGGGGTTAAAACCCCTGAAAATCATAGACAAGCGAGGCAATTCGGCCCTAATCCCATTTAGGAGGGATGTACACCGATATATCGGATACCAAAACATCGGTATCCGTCACTCCTGAATGGGATCAGAGACGAGTTGTCTCGCCTATAATTTGCAGTTGTTTTAACACCCTGTGCATTGAAGAGGTCATACCTAGCGCGCCATCCCGCAACATATCGGCGAAGAAGCAAAACACATATACTGAATATATGCGGTCGATAATATATATATATTAGTTTGGGTAGAGTTGTGAAAAGAACCGCTGTGTGATCAACAGCTTTCCTCATGTCTCCGGAAATTATATCTGCATTTTTATGGATGGATTCACCTTCTCTAGGAAGTTAACAATCTATTTAAAATTTTTTATAAAACTGTGCATCATTAGAAAGCATTTTGAGTCTGCTTATAATTTGACTTTAAATTTCATAGAACTCACTCCTATTACTTCATGAGGATAGTCACACTCTCTAGTATGTCTGGAAAACATATATGTGATTTAGCTGATGAATACTGGACATTTGTATTTGCTGCAATACTCGCAGCTTTAAATAAAATTGTTCTTGGTATGAAACAATTGTACTAAACTACTAATCCATTCTTGTTGCTTTTTTCTTGGTTATATATATATATATAATATATATAGTTAATTCGAGGAAGTTATAACCTCTAGGGATTATATAATCTAAGATACTCCACTGGTTAATCTCTATCCATACATAGGAATATTACTATTTTTACATTATGTATATATAATTTTTAATAATAATAATAATGATAATAATGATAATACACATACACACACACATACATACATATATTAATTCTAAAATCTTATTCAGAGTTGAGTACATCAACAGCGGATGAACTGGTTAGAAGAATGACAGTTCGGGTGATTAGTTTGGGTGGATAAATGATACAAGGTTTTTGGTGTTTAGGAATTAGGCATCATTCCTATACAAAATAGGTCTCCTGAATCAAAATATAACATTATTTTTGACCTATCAGATCTAATTTTTAAGTTATTGAGCCCTATAATCACGTGGTTGACTGCTATATTTGTAACCTAAATTTGAAGGGTATTAAAAGGAAAAATCAACAAACCCTTGTCTATTCTAATCTTGCCTCTGCTTTTAGACCGGTTCCACACAATGAAGAGCTTCCAGTGCCTGTCTTCAATGTCTTGCCTCAGATAACTTTACCCTCAACCGAGGAAGATTCATCACCTGAAGATGACACTAGAGATAAAAACTTTTCAGTTGAGACTTTATCTCAGCTATTCTCCCAGGCAGAGCTGAATGATCTAGTTCGTGGCTTGAACCCCACAAAAATTTCTGCTGAATTGTTGTTTTCCCAAATGAAAGAGAAGAATCTTCTAGAGAATGATGTCCGTATAACCTTTTATCGGAGTCGGCATGAAGAGTTCCTTTCATTCTTCACAAAAAGAGCTGGTTTACTGCAGAAATATCAGAGGGTTTCTTAATAAGCTTGGCATTGAGGAATACAAACAAAACGAATGGCATCTTTTCATCAAGGAGATGGAAACTCGGTACCAAGGACGTTGGTATGCTTTGATGATGGCAGACAATTGTTGATGTTTAAAACAAGATAATCATGTTGCTCAACATTCACAGTGCACAAAAATGCGTAAATATATTCCTTGAATTTTCTGCCAAAAATCTTTGCCAAAAGTGTATTTTCAATTCTGAATTTTTATTTGTACTTTGTTTCGTTACTCTCTATTGATTCATATTATATGTCTCTTGTATGAATAAAATACTTACTCTATCAGGTCTAATCAGAAAACTAGACTTGATTGAGAAAAAACTGAAGTTATTTTTGAATTTAGCAAGCAAAATCAATTTAAGAATTCGTTGAAATATTCCTGGCACCAAACAAAAAAGCAATTTGTTGCCCAGTGTAATAGGTGTAATAGGTGTAAGGAATGCATTTAAATGAGAAGGCGCAGTCATGGCTCTGAAGTAAGAAGCTGGCTTTCCAACCACATGATCCAGGGTTCAGTCCTACACGGTGTCATCTTCTTAATTCTTTATTGCCCACAAGGGACTAAACATAGAGGGGACAAACAAGGACAGATAAAGGGATTAAGTCGGTTAGATCGACCCCAGTGCGTAAGTGGTACTTAATTTACTGACCCCGAAAGGATGAAAGGCAAAGTTGACCTCGGCGGAATTTGAACTCTGAACATAACGGCGGACGAAATACCGTTAAGCACTTGGCCCGGCGTGCTAACGATTCTGCCAGCTCGCCGCCTTAGTAGAAGATGACATGGTGTCTTCTACTATAGCCTCGGTGCGACCAAAGCCTTGCGAGTGGATTTGGTTGACAGAAACTGAATGAATCCCGTCGTATATGTGTGCGTGTGTGTGAGTGTGTGTGCGCGCGCGCATATATGCGTGCATTTAGTGTGCGTGCGGGCGCGTGTGTGTATGTGTGTGTATGTGTGTGTGTGTGTGTGTGTGTGCGTCTGTGTGTGTGTGCGTCTGTGTATGTGCGTGTCTGTGTATGTGTGTGTGTGTATATATGTGTGTGTGTGCACGCGTCTGTGTATGAGTGTGTATCTTTGTGTTAGTGCACCACCACTACCATCACTTGACAACAGGTGTTGGTGTGTTTACGTTCCCGTAACCCAGCGGCTCGGCAAAAGTACCGATAAAATAAGTACCAAGCTTATAAAAAGTTATTACCAGGGTTGACTTGTTCGACTAAAATCCTTCAAGTAGTGCCACAGCTTGGCCGAGGTCTAATGACTGAAGCAAGTGCAAAAAAACAACAACAAAAAACAAACAAATAAAAAAAAACCAACTAAAAGATACTACAGGATTCAAATATTCGGTAAGTGATTGATATCATGATGCATATTATGAAAAACAGAAATACGTTCATCATTTACATTATTTACATTATCTACATTCGACGGATATTTGTCCTCATCTTGTTTGTTGTTAACACAACGTTTCGGATGATATACCCTCCAGCCTTCATCAGGTGTTTTGGGGAAATTTCGAACCTGGGTTCTCATTCCTAAGGTATTTTTCGATGTTGCTGTCGTTGTTGTTGTTGTTATTATTATTATTATTATTATTATTATTATTATATTATTATTATTATTATTATTATTGTGAAGGCGCATGGCACTGTGGTAAGAACGTCGAACCTACGACCGTGAGGTTGTGTGTTCGAATCCCGTACCGGGCTGGGTGTTGCGTTCTTGAGCGAGACACTTTATTTTACGTTGCTCCAGTTTACTCAGCTGTAGAAATGAGTTGCGACGTCACTGGTGCCAAGCTGTATCAGCCTTTGCCTTTCCCTTGGGTAACATCGGTGGAGTGGAGAGGGGAGGCTGGTATGCATGGGCGTGATATAATGGTCTTCCATAAACAACTTTGCCCAGACTTGTGCCTCGGAGGGTAACTTTATAGATGCAATTCCATGGTCATTCGTGACCGAAAGGGGTTTCCGGCTCCGGATATTATTATTATTATTATTATTATTATTATTCTATGTTTGACTTTTGCTTTATGTTTGTACAAGTTGGCTCCAAGTCTCACCCAGAGACCTCAAGAGACAACAGGGTTGGAAGTTCATGTTGTTGTTATGCCTAGTGTGCCATATATTTGGGGGGTGGGGATGTTGTACTAATGAATGTCTAAAAAAAAAAAAAAAGTTTTTTTTTTTTTTTTTTTTTTAAACCGAAAATTATGGTTGTTTTAAACCTTGAGGTTACATAGAGAGTATTTTGCGTAGGATATGAGCAGTTCCCATGAGCACTATCTTTTGAACTTCTGCCATTTTGGGGTTTCCTGGTATCTGAGTTAGGTAGCTATCAGCCCCTTTTGCTATCATTCCCAGGGCACCTATGACAACAGGTATTGTTTTAGTCTTCAGCTTCCACATTTTGCTGATTTCTATTTCAAGATCTTTATATTTGCTTAGTTTTTGGTAGGTCCTGACAGATACGTTTATATCGATTGGGACAGTCATATCAATGAGGAGGCATGTTCTTTGTTTGAAGTCTTTCAATATGATGTCTGGCCTATTTGCATCTATCTTCCTGTCAGTTTGAATGGTGAAGTTCCAGAGGAGTGAGATGTGGTCATTTTCAAGCACTGGGGGTGGTTTGTGTTCCCACCAGTTTTTTTCATGGGGCAAATCCAGGTTTTTACAGATTACCCAGTGAATATATTGTGCAGCTCTATCGTGCCTGTTGAGATACTCTGTAGGCGCTAGAAGACTGCACTTGGAGACCACATGGTCAATGGTTTCATTTTGTTGCTTGCATACACGACACGTTGGACTGCTTCTGATCTTAATATGTTGGCCTGGTAGTTTCTTGTTGGTAGGCATTGATCTTGAGCTGCTATGATAAACCCCTCTGTTTCAGATTTTAAGCCAGAGGCCATTAGCCATTGATGGGTCAGGGCTTTGTCGATATCTGCATTATTCGCTCTCTTTGGGTATTTGCCATAGAGAGGTTTTTCTTGCCATTTATTATTCAGAATATCTAAGGCCGCAGTTTTGGCACGGGTTTTCATGCGCCTAGCTTTTTCTGTGCTTGTTTCTTGTATGTCTATCTCTAATTCCGAAATTGGTTGTATTCGGAATTCACTTAGATATTCCTTTGCCTGTTTTGTGACTGAGTATGATGCTTTCTTGTTTTCATGTTTTGAGACAAGTTTTAACATCCAGTCCTCAGAGTTTTTCAGGTAGGTGTCTAGGCCAATTGTAGCAATCTTCATTGTTATTGCCAGTTGCAAAAGACCACGGCCTCCCTCTTTTCTTGGCAGATAGAGTCGTTCTGTATCTGCCTTAGGGTGGTGCATTCTATGCATTGTCAACAGTTTCCTTATTTTTCTGTCGAGCTGACATATTTCAGTAATTGACCAGTTAACAATATTGAAACTGTAAGTCACGACTGGTATAGCTAATGCATTGATTGCTTCGATCCTGTTTCTTGCATTCAGCTCTGTCTTGAGTATTGCTCTCACTCTTCGATAGCATTCTCTCCTGATCCTTTCCTTCATCTCTGAATGCCTTATTCCGTTCCCTTCAATTACCCCTAGGTACTTGTAGCTCTCCGCTGGGTCTAGTTCTTTTATGACATTCTGTTGGTCAAGGTTAACGTTAGATGTTTCTGTCATTTTTCCTTTGATAAAGGTAGCCTTTGCACATTTATCGAGGCCGAATTGCATTCTGATGTCGTCACTGAATTGTTTGACTATCGCTAGTAAGCCCTTGAGTTGTTATTATTATTATTATTATTATTATTATTATTATTATTATTATTATTATTATTATTATTATTATTTAGGTCACTACCTGGAATCGAACTCGGAATCTTGGGGTTAGTAGCCCGCGCTCTTAACCACTACCCGTGGGCATATGGCGTAGATGAGGACAAATATCCGTCAAATGTAAATAATGTACATAATTCCTCATCTCTTAAATATAGATATACGTTGTCTCAAAGACACATAAGCTGACATATTATCAACACATTCATCTAAAATATGAGTATCTTTATGCAACAAACATAGAACATTCTTCTGAGACGGATGAATAACAAATGCGACGTTTGGAATAATATTCACGATAAATATTGGCATCGAGAAGTTAAGGACAGAGTGAGACGATTGGTAAGGGAAAGGTTCTTGCAAGCGATATAGAAAGAAGGGCGAAAAAGAGAAAAGGTGAAGCTAAGAGACGTCAGATAAGCAAAGAGAAGTAAAGTATGAAGAGGAAAGGCGGCGGGTGAGGAAGTACGTAATGAAGTAAGGGGAAAGACAAAGGGTAAAGGGTAAAGATCCGCTTCGGTCATGAATGACCATGGAATTGCACCTAGAAAGTTACCCTCCGAGGCACAAGTCCGGACAAGGTTGTTTTATGGAATACCAGCATTCGGCTATGCTTACCAGCCTCCGTTCTCCACACCGATGTTATCCAAGAGAAAGGCAAAGGCCGATAGAGTTTGGCACCAGTGGTTGTCGCAGCTCATTTCTACAGCTGAGTGAATTGGGGGTAACGTGAAATAAAGTGTCTTGCTCAAGAACACAACACGCAGCCCTATCCGGGAGGCGAGAAAAAAATTTTTTTTATTATTAAACTAAATCTATAATATTATTCTTCTACCTGGTCATTCACACTTAACGCTTTAGTTTGTTAGAGAGGAGAAGAAGAAGAAGGAGGAGGAGGAGGAGGGGAGGGCGAGGACGAGGACGACGACGAGTAAGAGTGAGTGAGAGAGCAGATAACCAGCTGATGTGTTATACTGTCACTCATGTGGTTAGTGGAAGTGAGAGGTGAAGAGAAAGAGAGAAATGAAGAAGCGAATTACGCGGTTAAAAAGTTTGTTGAAGAAGTAGAGAGAAAGAGGGAAATATAACGAGTTTAGCAGAGGGAAATTTTAACATCATAATATACAATATTGTTATGACTGGAAGTGAAATAATTTAGCATACTAAAAATGAAAATGCAAATCATAGTTTCTTTCTTAAATTGCTTCTTTCAATCTTTTTCGTTCTGTGGAATTTCCTCGGGTCCCTCGAGATAATATAGTTAGCATTGCCTATCATTCTCATCAGTACTTTTTGTTCGCTTGTAAATGAACGACGAAATTTGTTATCAACGTATTTTTATAGGAAGTTTAGAACAAAAAAGTATAAAATATTAAATTATCGAATGAAAAACCCATCACTACTTCACCAAAAAAAAAAAAAAAAAAAAAGATAAAAGGGTGGGTAAGCATCAGAAAACAGGGGAGGAGTGAGTAACGAGTTTTACACTCCAGATCAAATGGCGTGTTCAGCTGCACGTTGCGGAGATGAGTTCGAAGGTGTTGACGCGGAGAATAGCCAGTGACGCTCACTGCAACAGCCAACCCACCTCTCGGTCCACGTTTCTACAATAACGAAATGAGGAATTTTTTTCTGTATAAAAATGAGTTAGCTTCCCTTACCATACTGAAATATTGAGTTATTCCCCTTTACAAAGTTTATTAGAAGACTTATCCCTGCATATGCAAGTGTATACCAGTCTGAGAGAGAGTGTGTGAGTGTGTGCATGAGTGTGTGTATGTGTGTTGTGTGTGATTGTGTGTATGCACACGCCGACCACACACATACATGCGCACACATTAATTAATCATTTTTGCTTTTATCATTTAGTCAAGAAGGGAGACAGTGCTCTGACATGTTGCACGGACTCCAAAACTGATGGAAAGCGGGAGAGAAGGTATCCTTAAACGGGAAACTAACCCTGAATGCTTCCAACCAAGTGCATTCTGCTAAAGGCAGTCAATGTGTCATGTGATGGTGTTAAGCCGGGGAACGGATTAAGCCTATTGTCGAATTAGAGCACGGTGAGATTTGAACTCAGAACGCAAAAATCCGAGATAACAACCGCAAGACATGTCCTCCTTGGAATGGAACGTTCCTTTTTTTCGACCTCGAAAGAATGAAATGTAAGGTGGACATCGGTGGGATTTGAACTCAGAGCGAAGAATCTCAGAACAAATACTGTGTAGTTTCTATGTGACGCTCTAATGACTCGTTTTAGACTGTAATTTGTGGCCACAAATGAAAGACCAGAAACCACTTTCATTAGCATGTTTCGGACAGAAGGAACAGTGCTCCAGGGTTGAGTAAGAGTGCAAAATCATACATTTCATCACAGCGTGACCTTATTTTCTAGTTCATATAAGAACAAGGAGCGGAAGATATCAGCAAGTTCACACTACTTCGACTCCAGATTTCAGAAATATTGTGCATTAGAGGTATAATAAGAATAAGCATATTGCGTCCTAGCAACTGCTTATCGGTCATGTTAAGGTAAATATGAATTATAACATACATACATGCATACAAACATACAAACAAACATACATACATACATACATACATACATACATACATACATACATACATTATGCATGTATGTATATGTGTGTGCTTGTGTGTGTGTGTGTGTGTGTGTGTGTGTGTGCCTACTATCGTAAGTAAATATGAATGAATGTATGTATATATGTATATATCAGGAGTTCATATATATATATGTTTGGTATCTCGTTGATAGAGCACATCAGTAGCGAGATCATTAGAAAGAAGTCCGGCGTGAGGGATGTCATCGCAGAGTATACACGCAGCAAGTTTAGATGGGCTGGACACGTCGCCCGGCTAACCGATAATCAGTGGACCCGCGCGAGCGGAAACGACCACCTGGAAGGCCTTCACGACGGAGGAGTTACGATTTCAGGAGGACGATTGGGATCACGTGAATGAGAAAGGCGCGATCCAGAGAGGAGTGGACAGCGTGCTGTGATCAGTGGTGTCAAATGGACGCCTGACGGACTGGTCTGTCAAGGTGATCAAAGTGATATATATATATATTATATATATATATATATATAATATATATATATATCATTATTGTGGTTCAGAAGTTTGTTTCGCATTCATGTGGTATCTGGTTCAGTCTCACTATGCGATACCAGGAGCATGAGTCGCCCACTAAAGCTCCGAGTCGATCGATGCTTCGTGTGAATGTATTTGATAAACGAAACCCCTGTATGATAATCTGTTGCGCGCGCCCGCGTGTACATGCACGCGCGCGTGTCTGTGTGTGTGTTGGGTTTTAACAATCACGGTAATTTAATGGTTCGACAAAAAGAAAACGAAAGTACAAGTACCAGACTTTAAACTGAATACTGTGGTCTATGCAATCAACTAAATCCGTCGAGGAGGTGCCTCAGTTTGGACGCAATTCGGTGTCAAAGCCTTGCGAACAGTTTCCGTTTATAAAATTCCATTGATAAAGCATTTATCAATTCCGGTTAGAAATGTTAGAAAACATTTGCCTAAATTGTAGTGTCGTCAGACTGAACTCAAAACGTTCGAACTGCGAAGCGAATTTCTTAACCATTCACCACAATAGCAATTAGAATTAGTGTTTTATAATATACATTATAAAAAACTGTAAAGGTATAATACAATAATCCCTCGCTATATCGCGGTTCACATATTGCGGTTTATTATTTAAGCTTACGTCGATTCCTCTGTAATGTTGTTTTGCATTTATAATAAAATAAATATATGCAAATTATAAAAATAAAAAAAATAAAAAGTAAAGGAGCACAGTAATGTTTCTACTTCACGGATTTTCACCTATCGCAGCGGGTTTTGGAACGTAACACCCGTGATAGTCGAGGAATTACTGTATTGCAAAAAAGTGTAGGCTCCGTTAGTTGCTAAAAATCAACTCAGATTGTTTTTCTAGAATCACGTACAAGACATTTGAACGTGTATATATATAATAGGAAAATGCGTTGCAACAAATATTCCAGCTCTTTGCATTCTGTGTTCAAATCTCGTAGCGATCAACGTTGCCTTTCATCATTCCAGGGTCGATAAAATGAAATACCAGTAAAGTACCAGAATCGATCTACTGGGGTGCAAAAATTTGAGGGTTTCTTTCTTTTCTTTTAAACGATTAGTTCCCTTTATATTCTTATGAATTATCTCCCTTACATAAAGTACAGGGGCTCCTTATTGCGTGCAGGCAGCTGTATCCGTTTACGTCAGGCAGTTAGATGTTGGTTGAACATATTACATTGAAGATCCAAGAACAAATATGAATAATTACAGGCTTATACACACACACACACATACACACACACACACACACACACACACACACACACACACACACACACACACACACACACACATACATACATACATACATACATACATACATACATACATACATACATACCCTGATAATGTTTTTGAAATTCTAATGAAGGAGCCGTGGATCTCGGTTAGAAGTCAGCTCTTTCTCTATTGGCAAGAAATCTTGAAATAAAACGGATTAATGACAAATACATATACAAGACTTATCTCAGGTTCAAAATGAGAGCGACGAAGTTTTGTATCGCTTTTAAAAAGCAGCTCTTTCGTCAGAGAATTCAAATCAAATATACGAATGACTGTGTGTGTATGTATGTGTGTGCGCATGCGCGCGCGTGTATGAATGGATGGTTGAAAGATGTTATGTAAAAATTAGTTAAAGGAATCTGTATCTGATTTGTAGCAAATGTGAAAAGAAGATGAAATAAGGATGAAACCTTAGATTAACACTTGTCGATTAATTTGGGAGGCGGCATATATGTTACATCTGCAGTTTGTGAAAGCATAAACTTTAGTTGGTTTATTTATATTCAATTTCTTCGTTGCTGCATTTCCCTCTTATAATCTTTTAATTGTTGTCTGAATTTGTCAGCATTTTAATACACATGCGTGGGCGCGTACACATGTATGCATGTATGCCTCTCTCTCTGTATATATATATATATATATATATATATATATATATATATATATATATATATATATATATATATATATATATATATATATATATATATATATATACACACACACACGCACACATATATATACACACGTAAATATCGAGCAATAAGAATGAGTGCTCAACACCGCGTTGGAGGATGAAATTGTGTATTAAGGCTATAATTGGATTGATGTTAAGAAAATTTCTTAATTCTTTAAGCCGATCACGTTTTAATCCAAAATGGAGATGAATGCCAATTTCTTTATGTGATTGACTTAAAGAGTTGCCAAGATATTTTTTAACATGAAATTAATGGTACCCTTAATACACGAACAAAGTATCTATCTATCTATCTATCTATCTATCTATCTATCTATCTATCTATCTATCTATCTATCTATCTATCTATCTATCTATCTATCTATCTATCTATCTATCTATCTGTCTATCTATCTATCTATCCATCTATCTATCTTTCTTTCTTTCTCTCTCTCTCTCTCTCTCTCTCTCTCTCTCTCTCTCTATATATATATATATATATATATATATATAATATATATATATATATAAGAATTTTTTGCGTAATACGATAAAAAAAAACAAGACTGTGTAGATATTAGAGCATTTATAGATAGAAGGTCTTACAGCTGTTTCCAGGATATTTATTAATAATATCCCTTCATTGGAGACGGTGTGAGAGGAAAGTTAAGTCATAGTTAGTTTCAAAACTAGAGAGTGGGGTGGAGGAAAGAAAATAGATGCAAGATATGTATGGGTACTGAATTTGTAAATCCATTTTATAGGCATAATTCCAATATCCTTTGAGTAAAATCCAAAAGTCCAACAGAGTTTAATGTAAGTCCTTCCAAATATAGAGTTTATAAGCAATGTAAGATTCCCTTACATGAGTGAGATCCAGCAGATTTTTAAACTTGGTCATTCCCAGTTGGGAATTTATATACAGTGTAGCAGATTCAAGGTTTGTATTTAAAATGACCTAGAAATAGGGAGTGTATTAGTATAGTTAAATTAAAAGTAGGAAGAGAGGAATGAAATAAAGAGAAAAGAAAAAAAAAGAAAGAGAAAAAAGAGGAGAGAAAGAAAGAATGAAAGAGAAAGGAGAGAGAAGATTAGTAAAAATAACAAAATATAAAAAAAGAATAAAACCCTGAAGATATGAATAAAGGGAATAAAGAAAAAAGAAAACTTAAGATATAGATAAGTCAGTGGTCAGTGGAGATAATTTGAAAGTAGGGGTGGGGATCGAGAGAGAAAGGTATTATAGTGTAAAAGATAGAGGAATGGGGGTGGAGTTAAGAGGTAGAGGAAAGACCAATGTGTAGTAGTAGCTTCTAATTGTGAGGCAAAGATATGAAGAATTAAGGAAATAGCAGTGTTTAGTAGTCTGAGAAAAAAAATATATATATATATATTACAACAGTTGTACAGATCAACAGAGAGATTCCAATTGTACAATTACGACTTTACACTGAAGGATGTATAACAATTACAACTTTGAATCGATATACTTGCTTCTTTGTTAATCGTACGTGGCATTTTGATAAATATCATGCCAATAGTTAAGTGATTGATTCCTGAAATATTTTAGCAGCAGCCAATTCTAGCCATGAAATCGATTTTAACTTTTTTGTTACAGGAACATGTTCTTCCAAAGATTTTTTCCCTTTATTTCATTTACCCGTCTTGTTTACAATAAACAATTAAAATTCCCTAAGGATGATATTGTTTTTTCCAGTTTTTCCATCAGGCATTTGCCATATTCTGAACGCCTTACTTCCCTGAGCATGGATACATTGAAACTCCGACGTCTGGCAGCTGACTTGGCAGACACCCATAAAATTATTGACCATCTCACTAAGAATAACTCTGAGCACCTTTTCAAACTCCAACTGTCTAACGCCCGTGGACATGTTTACAAAGTCAGAAAACAGCACAGCTCCCATGACTTTCGGAAAAATTTTTTCACTCTAAGAGTTGCTGAAGTATGGAACAAACTGCTGGCATCAGTTGTTAGTTGTCGGAACATTGCATCCTTCAAAACTTCCATGCTTCCTGAGATTCACCTGATTTTCTTCCTCCATACACACGCAAGCATGTATCTGACTCATACACTGTTCACTTCCCAGACATTTGTACATTACTGCATATACTTTATATGCACTTTTGACAAGCTGTGGTGCACCTGAGCACTGTATACAATCATTTCATTATTATTATTATTATTATTATTATTATTATTATTATTATTATATTATTATTATTATTATTATTATTATTATTATTATTATTATTATTATTATTATTATTATTATTATAATGAGCAACTTTTGGTCACGTTAGGATAAGCTACAGTAGATTCAACTTTGATTGTATCCTCTGTTTACCTTTAGGAGGATGCTTGTGAATTTATTAGTTTCTGCTTCGGAAGGAGTGAATACATAGTACTTGCTATTTTTTTCTGTTTATTTATTTATTGATTGTTAAACCCCATATAATTTTCCTCCAAAATGCCTTCGGATATTTTGTGTAGTACACCAGCTGTTGTCATTATTGTGGAGCACAAGAGCACCAGGCTAGGTCTATTGAGACTGCACTTACGCATATACAGTGATGAATTATATAACAGTGGTGTGAGACACTTGTTATTGAAGAAGCAGAACGTTGTGTTCAGTAGCTGCTCGACCTACTAGAAATAGCAGCCGAACTTCTGGAGGTACTAATAAGCCCATCATCCACCCTAAAACGTCTCCCGAAGTAACGCTACAGCCTAGTAAACCAACAAAGGGTATCTCTATCTAGTCGATCGACTTGCTACAAATAACTTCTAAATTTTCTTCAGTTTACGTTTCTTCTATCCAAAGAGAGGAACGACACATTGACAAAGTAGTGTTGAGAATAGACAGCAATAGCCACGCCTAGAATGTTTTTGATCATCAGCTTATTTAATTGGAGTTGGCCTTGGGCTAAACAACAAAATCAGTTTTATGAACTGATTATTAGATGCTTTTAGCAGAGTCTAGTATGATGCAAGCATTAGGTCACACCACTGAGTACCTCCACATCCATGTTCTTCTGGCAGAAATTTTGATCACGAATCAAAACCTGATGTCCTTTGTTGCACAAAAGAAAAACATTGAAATGAAGTGAAAGGTCTTCATGTCCACCACTTTCAAAATGCCACAAAATTTAAAATTGATAAGGCTTCACTTGAAAACAAGCAAAATCATGAGGGTGATTTTTTAGATGATGGGGGAAGCTCCAGTGCAAGGTCGAGCAGTAGGATCTTAAAGAATTTGTTAAAAAAAAACCCCCAAATTTCAGGGAAACCGAATCACCCAGTCCGAAACCATCAAATGCATAAGTAATTCGTTTTCTTTTCTCCTTTTCCCCTTTCTCTCAATATGGCAGTTCTGAGAGTGGGGTGTATAAATGCATGTAGACTAGAACACCTTTGGCTCGGAATCGTTGGGGTGGTGCGGTGCTGTTTCAGAAAGGCCTGAACTCTGAAGCACGGTCGATCATTCTGGATCTGGACGGTGAGTTGGTGGTCCTGGACGTCAACTCTACCGAAGTTGATGTCTTTAGACTAGTCGTCGTATTTGATTCCGCTGGAATGAGATATCCAGATTTCTTCATGCGTTTGGAAGTTTTCCAGGGAATGTCCCACATTTTAGTGCAAATATGTGATTGGAACGCAATCTTAGATACACGTTTGGATTATGTTGGATTATTTTGGGTTTGTGAGGACAAATAACACTCCTCTTATCATCTAGATAAGAGGAGTGTTATTTGTCCTCACAAACCCTCAGCAGTTTCCAATAGGCTGACACGTGTGAACTGAATTTCTCGAATGTGCTAATGTGGACATGGGTAAAGAGCATCGGGTCAACCATATCGTATCGAGATAGATAATTTTGTGGGCCAGCAGATAGGGATACCAGAGGTCATCCATAATTCAAATTGATTGGTAGCAAAAACCACAAGTTTGGGATCTGTACGGTCGACCTGGATAACTTGCATAAGCATAGATCCAGTTACAGGAATCTGAATGCGTCTTGCTAACCAAATTTACAGAGACCGGATTATAGATCTAGTTAAGTGTGATTTAACGGAGGAAATCGTTAACAACCGATGGTGTTCAACTATGAAAAGAGCTATTAGATGAAAGTCCTTTTGTAACAATAATAATGATTTCTGTTTTCTTCAAGGGTAACAAACTTAATCCATCACCTGATTTAAAACCATCACCTCATCCTTCTGTGGTTTTAAATGAAACTTCTAAAATAATTTTATCAGAACTCTGGTCTGGGGGTAAGTGTCTTCTTTCTTTTTACTTTTTCAATTCTGAAGCACTGAAAACTTTATATGGTTATGACATTTAAAAGTAATTACAGATTTAAGCATAAAACAATGAATACATATCAGGTTCAGCAGAAACCAAATCTCACTGCGACTACAACTTCTAAGCAAGATTTATTACTATTTACCCTGGTGTCTGTTCAAAAGTAAGACCACATCTACATTTTAACTGTATCCTCAGTATCCAACTTGCATGGATTTGCCTCTCTAAATATCATTTTGAATTTTGATCAATTCACGCGAATTACCTCATTTTTCAACGTGTCCAACACTATGACTACGAAATCGTTCCCATATGCAGACACTGCTTGTTTGTGTCACAGACGACTTCAGTGTAACCCACCTCTGAAGTAAGGGTTCAGGTGCTGAAACGTAGAAGGGTAGTGAAAAACATGCATAATGACACATCGAATGGCTTCGCTTCTATTTCTTGGTAAAGAGTCATTATGGAAATCTATTTGGCAGTTACCACAGTGAAACTTTTATGGAAAGAATTAAAACACGTTTACGTCCATCGCAGTCGGAGATTAAGACATACTCGGATGAACGTTTCTTCAAACCTGAAGGATTCCGACAATCTGGCCCCTATTGTAATTCAGTACTTTGACTGCTATTCACGTTCAAGTCACTGTGGCACCAACCACATTTAGAAGAATCGTCTCAGCCTTGAGACCTTTCTTCCATTTAATTCACTGAAAGTTGACTTGTGAGAGGTGCAAATCATATAAAACAATTCTAGAAAGTTTCACTAATAGATATCTTATTGAAATCGGAGGCGCAATGGCCCAGTGGTTAGGGCAGCGGACTCGCGGTCGTAGGATCGCGGTTTCGATTCCCAGACAGGGCGTTGTGAGTGTTTATTGAGCGAAAACACCTAAAGCTCCACGAGGCTCCGGCAGGAGTTGGTGGGGATCCCTGCTGTACTCTTTCACCACAACTTTCTCTCACTCTTACTTCCTGTTTCTGCTGTACCTGTATTTCAAAGGGCCTTGTCACTCTCTGTGTCACGCTGAATATCCCCGAGAACTACGTTAAGGGTACACGTGTCTGTGGAGTGCTCAGCCACTTACACGTTAATTTCACGAGCAGGCTGTTCCGTTGATCGGATCAACCGGAACCCTCGTCGTCGTAACCGACGGAGTGCTTCCATCCTTATTGAAATCACATGACACAAATCATTCAACTGGAGACTCGGGCATTAACAACCAAACAACTAGTTTCCTCCGTCTTTATGCTTTCCTCAGGAGTGTGTTTCACAGGTCCTAGAGAAAGGGGGGAGGGGAGATATAGCTTACTTATGAAAAATGTTATTAAAAGCAATGTTATTGCTGGTTTACGTAATAGTACATTGGGTGGCGACAGCGTATTAATTAGCTAAAATATGAATTGAGTTTATGTGTGTACAAGTATATATATATATATATATATGTGTGTGTGTGTGTGTGTGTGTGTGTGTGTGTGTGTGTGTATGTGTGTTTGTTGTATATATTTATGTACACACACACACGCACACACACAAAGTACTATCAATCACATTCGTATATATATTTGTGTGTGTGTGTATGAAATTTGAAACAGAAGTTAGCATATGTGTGTGCATGCAAGAGTTGGTGAGAGGGAAAGCGAGAGGAGAGAATTAGGGGGAGCGTGAGAAGACAGACAAGGCATTCATTGTAAAACGAATAAGGGCGCTTTGAGTGAATATAATTTACTGATTATATACATTTACATTTTACACGTGAGCATAACAGCATATATTTTTACCAACACGTTTCAATGTAAATGCTTATACATAAGAAAACCTGTTTATAATTACTCAGCATGTGAGGCGTGACATGAGTAATTTTTCTTTTTTTTGCTGACTAATATTATTAACAGCTGGACCACAGCTTCTATGTTCAACAACAAGAACAAGACATTCCTTTATAATTCATATATTGATGACAAAAAATGAAACTAAGACATTCACGAAACACTCGTTATGAGTCATTTTAAAAGTGGAAATAAAACATAAATCTCTATATAGTGTGGTTGTGTCTCACATGGGCAGTGAATGATGGGATCAGTTGAGCGATGGACAATAATGTCCATTACTGGATTCAGTCACTGGACTGTGGCCATGTTGGCACACCTCCTTCAAGAGTTTTCAGTTTTAATCATATCGATCTCTGTAGTGCTTTCAGCCAGGTTCTAATTTAATCTTTATCTCCTTCATCACGTGCTTAGATGTGTTGCTTTTATTTACATAAAAGAGCGCAACTCGACGTACCGGTTTACACCAGTAAGCATAAAACACGGTCACGGACGTTGACACACACGCACACACACACACACATTTGCACAAAAGGCGGGATGAGCTGCGATTCTTCAAGAAAGAATATATGGCTATGTTGCGTATGTAAGTGTTGCTATTGTTTAGCTCCGGATCAACTCTGATCGATCAGATTAATAAGGAAAGGTATTCTAGTAATGACCCATTTTATCACTGTGTATTCTTCCTTCTTTTCAGACTCTGAAGTGTAATTTGAAGTAGATTTTATTGCTATTTCTAGCAAGTCGAGGGACCACGTAGATGCTCCTTCGTTAAATCCCTTTAATAGTTTGTAGACTTAATCTGTTTTTCGGTTTAACACCGCTATCCGGTCCTTAGCTGCCTTTATTGGAGTATACCTCATTACAAGGGTTGTGGACCAGTTCTGTACTCTGGGGATACCTTCGTATCTTCTCCGAGGTCCTAAAAAGAACATGGCCACATTTCATCATTAGACTATTCTGTTAAAGACACCCTGGCAAAGCTATTCAACTATTAATGTTCCAGTATTCTTTTCTACTCTAGGTACAAGGCCCGAAGATTTTGGAGAGGTGGCTAGTCGATTAGATCGATTTCAGTACGCAACTGGTACTTAATTTATCGACCCCGAAAGGATGAAAGGCAAAGTCGACCTCTGCGGAATTTGAACTCAGAACGTAGGACAGACGAAATACCGCTAAGCGTTTCGCCTGGCGTGCTAACGTTTCTTATTTCTTTATTGCCCACAAGGGGCTAAACAGAGGGGACAAACAAGGACAGACAAAGGGATTAAGTCAATTACATCGACCCCACTGCGTAACTGGTACTTAATTTATCGACCCCGAAAGGATGAAGGCAAAGTCGACCTCTGCGGAATTTGAACTCAGAACGTAGGACAGACGAAATACCGCTAAGCGTTTCGCCTGGCGTGCTAACGTTTCTTATTTCTTTATTGCCCACAAGGGGCTAAACAGAGGGGACAAACAAGGACAGACAAAGGGATTAAGTCAATTACATCGACCCCACTGCGTAACTGGTACTTAATTTATCGACCCCGAAAGGATGAAAGGCAAAGTCGACCTCGGTGGAATTTCAACTCAGAACGTAACAGCATTTCGCCCGGCGTGCTAACGTTTCTGCCAGCTCACCGCCTTAATTAATGTTTTAATATGTGTAAAGATGAGTGTCATCGTACATAGAGGACCGATTCTACAATTAGATTTCAATTCCCGTACGGTATTACACTTTCGCTATACGAGCCAACGGCATCGAACCACTTACTTTTCAAAGAAAAGAATATCGAATATTGAATATTTTAGGCTTAGTGGTGAGACATACTTTCGGTTCCAGGTTAAGAAAATTTTTCTTTTTATGTAAGAGATAATATAAGTGTTAAATGTTAAATGTTTATGAAGCTAAGAAACAACAGCTTTAAACGCATGTCTAAATCTGTGCGTATTTAATTTATTTATATCGCCCACATGTTGCATACACAAACACAGGTACACACACACACACACACACACACACGCACACACACACACACACACACACACACACACACACCACACACACACACATACACACCACCTACCCACCCACACACACATACTCATATAGGTACTAATGGCACTCTCTTTCTAGTAAACTATGTGTATGAGAAATATTTAACCAAAAGTAAACCGCTCTGCATGCATTTTTCGACCTGGAGAAAGCATGTGACAATTTCCCCCGCTCTCTGATCTGAAGGCCACTACAAATGCTAGAAAGAGACGAATGGCTTGTGAAAGCCGTTCGAGTCGTTTTCATGGGTGCTGTCAGTACAGTGAGAGTTAGCAACAGATGCAACAATGAATTTAGTGTACAGATAGGAGTTCACCAAAGTCTAGTTATCAGTTTCCTCGTCGTTATCATGATCCTCTAGACCATAACAGAGAAGTTTAATGATGGTTACTCATGAGTACTCCTCTATGCTGATAGCCTTGTTCTTTTACCTGAATCTGATGACCTCGTTCTTATAGCTGAACCTGTAGTAGGATTAGAAAAGAAATTCCAGTCAAATGCGTTAAAGTTAAAGACCAAAGTTCTCAGAAGCAAGAAAACAGAGAGTGCGTTAATCCTGCCAGAAAAAAATGTCCTGTTCAATTTGTAGAAAAGGTGTTGGTAGAAATGCCGTATGGTACAGTGGAAGCAAAATAGATTCTGTTGCAGATTCGCAAGAGAAATAAACACGAACACACGGGAAATAGATTTTCTCGAATGTTCAAAAGGATTCTTAGAGGTTGCAGATAGTTTCTGTTACCTTGGTGACCTAATTAGCTGAGAGACGAAGATGTTCCGAAAGTATAGTTGTTAGAACAAGAATAGTATGGAAAACATCCAAGGAATTATTACTTCTGTTGGTAACAAAAAATCTCGCTCACAGAGAGAAAAACGCATTGTATAATGCTTATGTACGAGGAAGAATACTGGTTGCCGTGAAACGCGGTCTTTAAATGCAGAGAACACGCGAAGACTAGAAAAAAATGAAACTAAAGCGATCCCCTGGATAGGTAATGTCTGTGCATGTACGACAAAGTGAAAATGT
>NC_042998.1:111875150-111890150 GCF_006345805.1 Octopus sinensis
GTCAGTTGTGGGACAAGCTGACGACTTACGGCGTCAAAAACTCGATGGGTGAAGACTGCCACCGAGGGCAGTGCTTGCCTGAATGCATGGTACGGTGTAATTATGCTTCACATGTTCCCAGCATATAATCGCTTCTGTGATCTTGTCGGCCTGAAGGCGGTTATGTTAAAAGCCTATTTTTCGATGTGTAGAGTTAAACATGTGGGCTGATTCCCGATGTAAGTTTTCTAAACTTTTTGTTAGGTGACTCTGCGTTTTCTTGTATTTATTTTGTTCATAAATGCCCAATGTATCGTGTGTACGTGTGTACGTGCGTGCGCGCACGTGTGTATGCGTGCAAGTGTGTGTATGTTTGTGTGAGTGTGGGAGCGTGTGCGTGCACGCGATATATGCTTACTTCTTTACCCATTGCAGAAAGGGACAGCGTCCCGTGAAGACTTACAATAAATATAATAAGACCGCCACATGAGGTTGAATGCAAAGCATCCGGATCTTACATAGGGAATGAAGCAAGCGTATTTAAATACAACAGAAAAAAAAAATTCTTGTCTTACTGAGGGAGCGAAAATACCTTCGAAGTGGTGTAAAGGATATGGAGTTGGAAAGCTCAAAATACCTATGGGCATATGTGTGTGTGTGTGTGTGTGTGTGTGTGTGTGTGTGTGTGTGTGTACGTACGCGTATATACATACACACGCAGATGCGCATATATGCATTTCTTTTATCATGAATTCCGTTCACACGCTGCCAAGCACGTCATTAGATAGACAAGTGAGTGTTCTGGTTGTGTAGAAAGGTGTTCCCTGCCAGACACCATCTGTTACCTGACGGCGTTTCTTTACTTGCTTATATATATATATATTGTATTTTTTTCTTTCTTTGGTTTGTGTTATTGACTAAGTCTTGGTCACTGACACTCTTCTCACATCATCACATTTTCCAGCTTTACACAAACCTTTACCGTATTAACCTTTGTAGTATTGCAGTGGTATTGTCGCTGAATGTAGTATTTGTTGCAGTTGTGGTTGTAGTAGTGGTGATGGTGGTTGTTGTAGTGGTTGAGATGGGGTAGATAGCAGAGGTGATAACAATAATTGTTGTTGCTGTAAAGCCACATGTCGGTCTTGATCCAGTTACTCTATATTACATCGTGGTCTGTTGTTATTGTTCTGTAACCTTATAAAAACTGAGTGACTTAATAATTTGGTGATTGTTGTTACGAGCGTTAGGTAACGGGTTCGATTCCTGGGCTGGATAGTACATTGTGACTTTAGACGAGGTACTTAATTTTACGTTGCTCCTGTCCATTCAGTCGAATTGTTGTGGCATCTGCCGTCTCGCATATTAGTAGCCTAAACTTTTGAAAATACAAAATATCAACGGTTCTGACTGATGGATCCCTGTAAACCCATACCTAGTCACAGATCTATTGCTCTATGTACGCAATGTATAGGTTCCCCAGCTGGACGGGACGCCGGTCCGTCGCAGGTGAGCAGCAAGATGCAGGAGGAAAGAGTGAAAGTTGTGGCGAAAGAGTCAGCAGAAGTTCGCCATTAACTTCTGCCGAAGCCGCGTGGTCCAGAGTCCGTAAGAGCGGGATTTTGCCGTACATCAACCTGGGTTCCAGGGAATCAAAAAGGGCCCATGGTTATCTCTCGGATAGCTCCTTAAAAGATAAAATATTATTTCATAGCTCCCTCGAATTTTGAGTGACCTTTCACACCTGGACCCGAAAACAGTTTTCTTTTGCCTTGTAGTAGAAATAATCATATGAGCATCAGTGTCTGCTATGGCATACATACCATTAATTCTTACCTTCTTGATGGAATAGTAGAGGTACCGTAATAAAATACGGCGTTTCTTTGCTTTTTTTGGAAGACTCACACAAGTACAGGATTGGTACCCTTTTTTTTTTCTATCGGTGAGGAAAAACAAAGCAGAACATGGTGGAATTTGAAAAGAAAGCAAAGGGGGTCTGGAATTATTGGAGCTAAGCAATATATACGACGTTCTAACGACTTTTCTAACAGATCGCTTGTTACTGTATATCCCTGGCTGAATCGTTAGAGTGTTGGTAAATTTCTTTCTTCCTTCTTCTTCTTTCTTCTTCTTCTTCTTCTTCTTCTTCTTCTTCTTCTTCTTCTTCTTCTTCTTCTTCTTCTTCTTCTTCTTCTTCTTTCTTCTTCTTCTTCTTCTTCTTCTTCTTCTTCTTCTTCTTCTTCGTCTTTTCTTCTTCTTCTTCCTTCTTCTTCTTCTTCTTCGTCTCTTCTTCTTCTTCTTCTTCTTCTTCTTCTTCTTCTTCTTCTTCTTCTTCTTCTTCTTCTTCTTCTTCTTCTTCTTCTTCTTCTTCTTCTTCTCCTCCTCCTCCTCCTTCTTCTCTAAAACATTCTGTTATATACATAGGAACATAGATTTACACACACATTGACACATACACGCATACACGCACCCATATCGTCGCTGTATCCAGATAATATCAGCAGTTACTTAATTTGCCCTAATACGCCGCTGAAATCATGGAAATAAAAATTTACAACTGCTTTAAAAAGGCATTATGTTCTAGACGAGTACACAAAAATGTGATTTTTCATTTTGTGCAGCGCGACACAAGGCATTTTACACAAGAAGCATAAATAGAACAGGTTTTACAATAAACAAATCTGTGAAAAGAGATTTACTGCGTGGCTCTCATGAATTGTAGTACTCATCTGTGATGGAAAGAACAAAGAACGGCGAGTCGAAGCTAAATACTTTGATATTGCTTCATTGTGAGAAATGCTACACATTCTTGATGGAGGACAATAAAATATTGAACTGACTCCAGTACTTGACTGGTATTTATATTATTGAGCAGAGAAGATGAAAAACAAAGTCGATTCCGGCTGGTCATGAAATTCGGCTGCACTGATGTAAGATACAGTGACTAACAAACATATTTATACTTCACATATGTATGCCACAAGGATCGAATGCCCCTGGTCACAGAATCGATGAACATTATACAAACTCATAAAACCCGCTTTTAGGCTGTATAAGAAAGAAAAAAATTACCAAATTGTAAAACGAAATTCCTTCATTAGAACAAGTTATAAGCCAGCAATTTCAGGACATACTTCGAACTACCAATAAAATTTATAAATTTCAACGCAAATGCGAGGGTTGTGAGTTTCCTAAATAATGCTAGTCACACGAATGCAGCACTTTTCTGACGTTTACCTATGCACAAAAAGAAGCCATCACAACACACTAAACTCTGGGGAAATTTGCTATCGTTTTCTATTCCCGTTTCTGACAAGAGAAATATATCAATGTAAGAGATTACATTGATATATTTACATTGACATATCAGTGTAAATGCATCAATGTAATCTCACCAAGCAATCTCATCTCATTAGAATATTTGAGATGGTAATGAGATCAAGAATATCTGGCTTCATGGAGAGCAACAGTCTGTTAAATTCCAGCCAGCGTATCTTCCGATGTGGCGAAAGACCGTTGACATTTCAATTGTTTTGAATGAAGGTCCAAGTTTTAATGGCATATAGCTTGATTTCAGCAATGCCTTTGACAAATGCAATCACAGTATTTTGTTACACACACACACATGCATTTCTATTCCCGTTTCCGACAAGAGAAATATATCAATGTAAGAGATTACTGCTAGGAGTTGTAATTGCTGCTAATCATTACTGAACGATTGTTGAAGTAGAATTTCGGTAAAGTTACAGTAAGTATTGTATAGCAGAGCTATCAACTGATGCTTTAAAATCAACTAATAGGGACTTAGGTTGATAATAGCAATATGAAAGCTCAGTCCTTTATTAAGACTTATAATGGACTGCTTCTGTACATTCACTGCTTTTGAGACACAAAGGCAGCATTGCTCACTCCGAATGGATAAAAAGGAGCTTTGTATAGTATGCTCCAGTTTATACCACGCAAGCAATTTCTCTGGTTCAGAAACTAAATTTATTTACAGGAGTACCAGTAAGTTCCCCAGCAATTCCGCTTAATCACATTTTCCATTTTCTCAATGAGGCTTCGCATAAAAGCTTTCTTAATGCAATGTTATTTATATAAAAGTTGTTGCTTTTCCTATCCTCAGCTGTTTGATTTTCGTCTATAGATATAGCCTAACAATGTGATTTTACAGCTAAATGTACAAATGAAAGAAAAGAGAACTCAATACATGCCATGAAAGTTGAATATTTGCTTGGGCAATTTGTAAATAGATAGATAGATAGATAGATAAATAGATAGATAGATAGATAGATAGATAGATAGATAGATAGATAGATAGATAGATAGATAGATAGATAGATAGATAGATAGATAGATAGATAGATGTGGGTGGGAGAGGGCTATCTCAAGTATATGCATCTATAGAGCCAAAACTTATATTTGATATATTGTTGATGTATGAACAACTACAACAAAGGTTTCTCTTTGAAGTTAAGAACTATTGAAATAAATTCTATGCAACTTTAACTTTAACTGTTGGTGTCTAAGTACCATATTCAGAAAACAAGAACAAAAGTGTTCTTTGAATTGATACAGAAGAAAACATATGCACAACCACAATACAAAACTACGTACAAAGTTGTGTAGGCATAAATACGTACGCGTGCAGGCACATACACGCGCACGCGCACACATACATTCATATATATATATATATATATATATATACATACATTAGAATGTATGTATGTATATATATATGTATATATATTAATGCGTATGCACACTCGTTTATGTGTGTATGCGAATATATGTGCATGCGTGTATGCGTGAGTATATGTATTCATATATACATATATATACATACGTACGTACGTACGCACATACATACATACATACATACATACATACATACATACATACATACATACATGTGTATCATACATATATATATATATGTATTACATATAATATATATTTCCCTAAATATTTATATGCTGCTATATGTTTATACATGTATGTACACGTGTGTGTGTATATATTCATCCATGCATACATATACTCACAGGCGCGCACACTCACATACACACACACACACATATTCACAAGCGCATACACACAACTCACATATCCACTCAATCAAGCAAATGCAAAAGAAAACATTGGCTGATTCACAAAAATAATAAAAGTACAATTGCGCAATTTATTGCCATGCAATGCACGTTGCTCTCGTTCATTCATTCTTTTATCTTTTACTGTTGCACTTAATTCTTTTATCCACACACTTCCTTTTACTTGCCTCCGTCCCCACTTCCTTCTCTTTCCCTCCCCATCTCCTTCCTATTATCATACGTTCTTTCTCAAAGAATCGACACAATTTAAAAGAACTGGGTCACCAATATATTTTAAGTTGAATAAAAGCGGCGAGCTGGCAGAGTCGTTAGCACGCCGGACAAAATGTTTAACGGCAATTCGTTCGTCTTTACGTTCTGTGATCAAATTCTGCCGAGGGTGACTTTATCTTTCATCTCTTTTGGAGTCGATAAAATAAGTACCAGTTGAGTATTGGGGTGAATGTAATTGACTTACATCTCTCTCCTGAAATTCCTGGCATTGTGTCAAAATTTGAAACCAATATATTTAAAATACAAAACAAATAAAAAGAAAACAATATCTCGGTTTGATGATTGAGTCAGTAGATTAAAGGATATAATTTAATGTTATCTCGTTTCGTCTCTTTACGTTTTGAGTTCAAATTCTTCGTAGGTCCGAGTTGCCTTTCATCCTTCCGAGGAGACGAAAGTAGATGAGAGCGTGTTTATAAAATAGGTAATAAGTACAAGGATGATTATAGTCAGTTATATCGCTGAAAGCAATGTTCTAGCATGGGCTCAGTCCAATTACTTAATCCAGTTAATGAATAAAGAAAAAAAAACGAATATGAAAAACTTCTAAGTATAGGTTTTGTGGGAGATATAGAGTTTATAAAGGGACGTTGTTATTTTATTTACGTATTTATATATTTTAGATTTCCACAGCATTCCACAGAATTTTAATATCCTTTGGGAATCCGCTCATAAGGCTTTGGTTGGGCCGAGGCTATAGTAAAAGACACCCAAGTTGCCACGCAGTCAGACCGAACTAGGAACCATGTGGCTGTGAAGCGAGCTACTTACCACGCATCCACGCCTGCGCCGTTGTTGCGGCCAGATGACTAACACTGAACGTGTTGATCAAGTGACACATTCTTGAATCTGAGGAATTTTCCCGAAATAATCACCCCGATACGTGCTTCTTTCCACTGGTACAAAACAGTCATGGATTAGATTGTAATGAAGTAGATCAGATTCTATTATATCTTAAGGCCAAAAATTTACAATGAGAACAGAAGCATCGATGACACTTAAAAAACAAAAAATGGTTATAAAAAGGATACGATTGCGGGCTTGTTAATGCCATCGTACTTCATGAATGTAGGTAAGGAAAAGAAAAGGTGTATGATTAATATTACTTTAATCTGATAATGACAAAAAAGGATGACAATTGTAGACATGTTTCGATCTTATTAAACCCTTCCGCAAAGCATATTATTCACCGCACTTGACAACATAGTGGTAAGATAATTTGTTTATTGAATAACAATATACACAAGTAGGTGTAAGAATTATTGTTATGACTGACAGAAATTATCCTTGAAACTCAAACTGCCCAAGCAAATAACAGTCAAGTTGCAGAGACGGAATAGTAGAATTTGTATAACATGTACAGGTATTGCTACAGATGAGATGTTTAAAACAATTTAAAATAATCATTTACGCTATATTTCATACACGCATCCACACAAGCAGAACTGAGAAAAGAACAAAATCGCCAGAGCATATCTCTGACAAGACTGCCTATCGACGCTACCGTGTAAGTAGAATTTATTTTAAAATGGTTATAACCTCACCCTCATAGTACAGCTATGCCAATAGCGGCCTATCGTCCCAAGGCATCTACAGTATGCTGTGGAAATGCATCAGGGACCAAGTTGCGGAAGTAAGATGAAAGTTTTTGGTAGTTCATAACAGACTGTACCTTAACGAAATAAGCGAAAAGTGGATATTACAGATTTGTAGATGATTGTAAATGGCTAAAATGATTCTTTTACGATTAAGAAGCTCACACTCTTTCTCATTCTCCCTCACCCTCTAACACTCTCTCACTTTCTGTTTCTCTCTCTATCTCTCATGAACATATGTAAATATATATATATATATATATATATATATATATATATATATATATATATATATATATATATATATATATACAAACTGGGACAAGAACGCAAAACATTTAGAAGACGATACAAAAAACATGGACGGGACATTCGAAGCCTTCAATCTTCAGTCAAGAACCGGATCAACCTCGCAATTTCGGTTGATTAATCTTGAGATTGCTCTGATCTGGCCAGCTGCAATGAAATTCTAAGCCAAGCGCATTAGATTCCTTGGAAGAAAGCCTCGAATGTATACAAAACAAAGACGGAAAAACGGACAATGTTACACGAATATGAATACAAAAATACGTAAAAACAATAATAATAATACGTAAAAACAATAATTATAATAATAATATCAAAAACAGGACGTCACAAACTGGCGTCTTTCGACAGGACGAATAAACTTTGAGCTGGCGTGTTAGAAAAATGCCTTAGGGCAGAGAGAAAAAAATGTGTCTTGCCGCGACGACTGCTAAGCACAAAAGGCCGGTAATCGGTCAGTCAGTCACGTGTGAGGAGAAGAGAGACAGAGGAATTAGAGAGGGGGAGAAGAGAGAGAAAAAAGGGGAACAAGGAACCAAGGAGGAGGAGAAGAGAGAGAGAGCGAGAAAGAGACAGATCAAAGTGAAGTGCAAAGTGAGAAAGGCAGAGAAATGTCGGAGAGGGGGGAGAGACAGTGTTATAGAGTCGTACCAAGTTTAAAGAAATATGTACAACAAAGAGGTACAGGTGTCAATTCATTACGGCCGTTTCTAACGACTCGTTTAATTGATTAATGAGAACATTACGTCATTGCATAGAAGCCGTTTTCGTCAGATGAATTTATGATCTTCAAACATAAAGGACAGTTCAACTTATTCAACAGAGTTGACAAATTCACGGAGTAAAAATATTTACATAGATCTTGCTACCAAGATCAAAGCGGAAACGTGAAAGCAGCAGCGGAGGAGGAGTTGTCCTCAACAGACGCAGCAGCGGTGGAGGAAGAGGTGGCGGCCGCAGTATCCGCAACAAGCACTCAAAGAAGTCGAAGAAATCCAGAAAATACTTATCAGAATAAACTTATCAGAATAGTGTATATTTGCTCAGAACAAACAAGAATTTAGGGATTATTAGACTTTGCCGACTCTGCCGTTAAAGTCCCCCCCCCCCACGCGACGAGTTTGTCGTGCGCGAGGACTGTCTGGATGGTGCGATCCAGCAGGTTGTAGTACGAGCCTTGACGTCGTCTTCAGATATGAGGGTAAGGGCATACACAGAGATCAGCGTAAGAAATATGTCCCGAATGAGTGGGATCTGAACAGTCATCAGGCGCTCATTGACGGCAGTTTGGACGAGTCTGTGTTGATCCACGAGTTGCGTTTTGATGGCAAGGCCAATTCCATGGATGCGTGGTTCATTAGGATTCTTCCCCTTGCCCTCTTCCGCCGGAGTCAATCCTTGGGGGCTTGAGACAGCTCTCCTCCGCTTGCTCCGCCATTGGGGGTTTTGATGTTAGTATTTGGTCGTGTTTAGTATGGGACCTCATCCTCGACCTTGCCGCTATGGTTGGCCCTACCAGACGGTATCGTTCTCAGAATCATTGGAACACATGTGGTTGGTAGGCAAGCTACTTACCACACAGCAACTCCTATAAATGATATATAAAAAAAACTATATAAAAGAATATATTTAAAAAATTGTAAAGAATATATGTTAAAGTATAAGAACTATAAAAATAAGAAATAAAAGAATATAAAAATATAAGAAAAATATAGAAAAAATATAGAAAAATATAAAATTAATGTTAGTGTCTGGTCGTGTTTAGTCTGGGACCTCATCCTCGACCTTGCTGCCATGGGTGTGTCCTACCAGGAGTCTAAGACTCAACATGGTATTGCCTTCAGAATCATTGGAACAGACAAGCTCTTCCACCACGACAAAAATATATGGAAAGTTATAAAGGTATATATGTATAGAAAAAATCATGACAAGATCTTTATTATAAAGATATATAAAATGATATAAAAAATAATATAAAAGATATATAAGAAATATATATATGTATAGAATACATTATAACGATCTTTATTTTAAATAAAGAGACTGAAATTGAAATAGATATACCAGAATTTAATATAAATAACGCTAAAAGTGAAAAAGGGTTTTACAAATGTATATAATAAAAATACATAAAGATAAAAAAGTAATTATATATCTTAGATGGATATATTGTGTACTTAGGGGAGGTGCGAGATATACTACTAGTAAAGATATAAACATATTTTTTATCACCATATATGAAGAAAATTGATTTAGGAATACATATTGTTATAAGGAGACATATATATATATATATATAATATAGGATAAAATATTTCGAAAAAATTCTATCAATGGTCAGCATATTAAAAAATACCTTTAAAGGTTAAATTTATAAACAACTTATAAACAAGGTCAAAAGAAAAAATTCTAATGCCAAATATGCCGGAAATAGGCAAATCGTCAACAACCATGTAATTTATCATTTATAAGTTGTATATATATATATATATATATATATATACAACTTATAATACATAATATATATATGATCAAGTAAATTATATTTGAGGAGAATCGTATGTAGAAAGAGTTATAATTCAAACTGTTACCTCATGAAACACGTCTGTTTATTCTAGATTTCCAAAGTATATTTGTAACTGATATGGTTTATGTGAGAGTTGAAATTACTGGAGAATACCGTTAGATGATGGAAAAATATTTATTGCAGAGTAATTAAATATTAAAATAGAAAACTGGAATTTGTTTTAGCATTGTTTATTCCGTATTACAACTATTTTAATTCTCACCCTGATTAATTACAAATAGGAGATGTCTCTACATGATTTTCTATATGTATATCTTCGTAACTCCTATCAGTAAAGGAAACATATCTAGTACGGAATGAATAATACCAAATTAATTTTAAGTTTGCTGCTTAATACACAACACACACATACACACATACGCACGTGAATATGTACATATATATATATATATATATATATATATATATAATATATATATATATATATAGGCGTAGCATCGGCGCTGGTATGACTGTGTGGAAAGAATTTTGCTTCCCAACCATATAGTTCCAGGTTCACTTCCATTGCGTGGCCCCTACGGCATGAGCCTCCTACTATAGCCTCGGGTTAACCGAAGTCTTGTAGGGGGATTTGGTAGATGGAAACAGAGAGAAGCCCGTTTTATATATATATATATATATATATATATATATATATTATATATATGTGTGTGTGTGTGTATGTGTGTCTGTGTGTGTCTGTGTGTCAGTGCATGTGTGCGTGCTTGTGTGTGTGTGTGTGTGTCTTTGAGTATGTATTTATCCCTCACCACCGCTTCATAACTGGTGTAGGTGTGTTTACGCTCCTGTAATGTAGCGGTGCGGCAAAAGAAACCGATAGTATAAGCACCTAACTTCTCAAAAAAAAAGTACTGGGCTCGATTCGTTAGACTAAAATTCTTCAAGGCGGTGCACCAGCATGGCGGGAGTCTAATGACTGAAACAAGAATATATGTCTATATCTAATCTATCTATCTATCTGCCCGGGACCTATGGACAACTTCCAGAGATCCCTGGCCTGGCGGTGCTACCGAGAAGCGCTACCCGTTCGGGATAAGCTCTATAGGCATGGCTCGAGAAACACGGGGCCGACCTGCCCGAGATGCGGGCAGAGCGACGAAACCGCTCTGCACGCAATCGTGCAGTGTCCAGCAATTTCCCACCTGTGGGCTTATGTCGAACGACTGCTGTCACGTGTGGGACGTGTCGGTTTATCAGCCGAGTCTATCGTTAATATCGTCACGCCTCCTTCCTTCAAACGGGAAGGAAGAGCTATTTTTATCATACTTGTGGCTATGGCGAAAGAATGTATCTGGTGGACGCGCCTGAAAGGATTAGAGACAAACACTTTCCTCTCTGGTCAATCTCTCATCAACTTCTTCAAGTATCACTTGAAGAGGAAAGTGAGAGTAGAGAGGCAAGTTTTGTCTAGTGAATGTTTTAAAAAAAGTGAATGTAGAAAGGATGGCACGTATGATTGACGAAGCCACCCTGACTATGATTCTATGAACCGTAAAAATTAATACAGAGAGTTGCTTATTTGCAAAAAAAAAGAAAAAAGTAATATAACATGTGACTTCATTGACCGAGGTTACCGTGGTCTTTTCCGTAGGCTTTTCTTTCCGTGGGTAAACCTCACCTGTCCTCCCCTTTACACTTCATATTGACATTTCTGTGATTACGATCCCTATTGATCAACTTTTTTTTTTCCTCTCCTCTTTTCTTTTATTTTCCCTCTCCCCACCTTTTTTTTAAATCCTCCCCTTTTTTGTCCTCTTTCTTTCCTTTTACGATCCCTTTTGATCGAAACCAACCCCCTCTTTTTTACCCCAAAAGAAAAGCTCTACCTTGTAATTTGTTCTGTCTGTGTGCAGCCCTGTGTGGCTAATAAAGAAACATATCTATCTATCTATCATCTATCTATCTATCTATCTATATCTATCTATCTATCTATCTATCTATCTATCTACCTCTCTGGACAGACAGACGCAAGTCAAATGGGCTCCACGTAAGTTGGTATTTTTATACGTTCAAAAGTGTATATTGACAAATATTTTGTGTTTAAAAGTTGTGCAACAACATCCACTGCAAACCTTTGATAAATATCTACACAAAAGTTTGCCCCTTGTGGGCAAAATTTAAAAGAAAGAATTCTCATAGCCTTCGTGGTTTCATTTAGCCATTTTATTTCCAAAATGGCCACTGGTCACCACGAGGCTGAGGTGCAAGTCAAGCGTGACGCAGAGACAGAAAAACAGGATGCTCTGTTAACATACGCTGAACCTGACAACAACACCACCATCAGCATCGACAACAACAACATATACAAAACAAAGGTCGCAAGGCCAAGCACCGTCAACACCATCAGTAAGTCCACCACCAACACCGACAACAACACCATGGCAGAATCTGCTACTAAAACTACTATCCCTACTAAAGACATCGCCACCAATAACAATACCAACACCACCATCACCGCCACCAAAGACCGTGCCGTCAATGCTACTAATACTACTAACACCACCGCCGTCACCAAGAACGACAATAACAACAACAACAACAACAACAACAACAACAACAGCAACAACAACGACGACGACAACAACAATTCCCTTCAACCACTGCTCACTCCATCACCAACAAGTGAAAAAATAACGACAAGCAAACGAAATGCCGAAATTTGCGCTAATGCAGGACTAAATTACGCAGGCAATTTTCCACCCCTTGCTAGTTGCATAATCAGCAACCACAAGCTACAACCCACACCCCTGCCATCAACACCAACACCACCGGCAGTAACAACAATAACAAAACAACAACAAACTTCGCCGAGGCGATAAAAGAAAAGGTAACAAAAGTTTCGTTTACTACACAACAGATTAAAGATTGCAGAAACCTTATTACAAATGAAAACGGAAAAATACTCTTACACATACCTCAGCACATACTGAATGAGGAGAAAAAAGAGACAATTGTATATAAAATCACAAATAAAAAAACTAAAAGTCCAGAAAAGGCAAGCACAGACAAAGTCGAAAAGTATCTGGGGATACAAGGATTGTGTGACTTGGGCGAACAAGTTCGCACACGTACAGGTGGTTTTTCAGAATGAAGAGTTGGCGAAGAAATTCTCAACGATAACCCTTCATTCTGATGAACTAACGTTGACACCGAGTTACCTCGGCCAGAAGGTGACGAAAGTCATTATCAGTGGTGTCCCCCAAGTGACTACAACACTGTGGATAACATCCGCCTTAACATCCGAAATGGAGGACTTAAACATCCTAGATATCGGTGTTTCGGAAAACAAGGACTGGCTGGGAAAGAGAATAGAGTTCCTCTTCCACATAAGTCAAGAGGACATAAATAAAATCCCCACCCACGTACATCTTGAGGATGGCCGCAAGTTATACGTAGTAGTCGAGGGCAGAAGGCCACGATGCTATACATGTGGCAGTGAGGCACACCTCAAAAAGGAGTGCAAATCTGCCGCAAAATCACAACAACAACAACAGCCACAGGAAAAATCACAAGAGCCAGGATTATTGCCCACACCACAATATGGACAGCTAGTCAAGAAGCTGTATGCGGAAATGCAGGAAAAACAACAAAGAACAAGCCAACCCAACCAAACAACACCAACACCAGCGCCAAGAACAGAATCATCACCACCAACAACAAATAAACCAATTCCAACACCAAGAACAACAGCAAAACCCAAAGGAACAGAAAAACAAAGAAAACACACACAAACTGATCCCCCATCCCTTATACCGCACTCAACACACACAAACACTCAACAACCAACAACAACGAAAACAACCACACAACCCCTTACACAGACATACATAGAAGCCCACAACATACCCCTACCCCCTTCTGATTCCTCAGAAATTTCGTCGGAAGACGAAACCAGTGAGGAATGGCAAATAGCTACAAAAAGAAGGAAAATAAAGAGCAGAAACACAACCAAACCAAATGCAAACACGAACAAAGCAGGGGGAAATACATCTCCCGAAGACATTTCAAAACCCAACGCAAACAACAGCCACACCAACACCACAAAAACATATACAGCAAACATGCTCACAGCCATAGACACCAAAAACACAAATTTGATGGAATACATCCAATCAAAAACAAACATAACAGAAGATGACATAAAAACAAACAATCACCCATACACAACACCACCAGACCACATCAAAATATTACACATCTCCAAAAGTCTGCACCACACACTCAAAGCATTTTCCCCAGTGCGGTTGGTAAATGCCAAAAATATCTCACAAAGAAACTGTACTGGGATCTTCTCGAGGACAAACCAACGGAGGAGAAAGCAAAAACTTTCGAGCAGTAAGTAACCCTCTGTATTCTAATTCATTAGAACTATGATCAAGATTGGTTGTGTAAATGCGCGTGGCTTGGGGTCCCCTTGGAAACAAGGGTACCTCTTAAATGACATAAAGTCACATAAGTTAGAAATCATAGCCATAAGTGAGACCAGATTCCACAATCCGCGGGCCCTAAAGACCATGTTTGGCGGACAGTTCAACATTCATTTTCCCCCCTGTCTGCCGAGAATGGGCGGTAGTGGCACCGCGGTACTTTTTCACAAGAGTCTGGATCTCAAAGTAAGGACAATATTCGTAGACCCGGAGGGTAGACTGGTCGTCCTGGATGTCGACGGCAGCAATGGGTGCGCTTTTCGACTCGTATCAGTTTACGCACCGCCCTTAACAGGTCGGGCGGATTTCTTTCAACGTCTAGAAGTATTCTTGGGAACGTCTCGTCCTTTACTCTTAGTGGGGGATTGGAATGCTACCTTGGACACGCATGTAGACTACGTGGGTAGAGATAGGAATAGATGGGGATGCAAATGCCTCAGAGACCTGCTCAGACGCTTTCAACTGTCTGACAGGTTCCGACTAGACCACCCGAATGCGCCAACGTGGACATGGAGCAACCGCATCGGGTCGTCGAGATCGTATCTAGATAGGATACTGTGTAGGACAGTAGATAGAGATAGCATAGGATGTCCACAATTCCACATAGTCAGCTACACGGATCACAAACTTGTGACATGCACGCTAGACTTAGGTAAGACACTTAGGCAGGGTCCCGGATATTGGAAACTAAACGCGTCTTTCCCATCGAGACAGGTTTC
>NC_042998.1:111895150-111897650 GCF_006345805.1 Octopus sinensis
TATTGTTTCGCTCGTGTTACAATGGTTGCAGCGAGCTGGCAGAAGGGTTAGCACGTCGGACAAAATGCTTAGCAGTATTTCATCCGTCTTTACTTTCTGTGTTCAAATTTCGCCGAGGACAATTTTGTCTTTCATTCTTTCAGAATCTATACAATAAGTACAAGTCAAGTAATAGGATCGATAATCAACTACCACTTCCTCCAAAATTTCAGGCCTTGTGCCAATAGTAGAAAGAATTATTCTAGCCGGGTCAATTGAATCTATCAACGAATGGATGTTTGTGAAGAAGAATATCTAAAAACCAATGGCAATCTGCCAAGCATAAACTATACTACAAATATAAATAAATCGGGAAAGATAATCTGCAAACTCACTAAATAGGCGTGAGGGTGGGGAACCCAAAGTTATACTGCCGTCCCAATAGTTTAGAGTACCTTGGCTGAAAGTTTTAACTCTACTTACGGATTGCTTTTATCTTTTGATCAGGAAGGAAGGCAGTGCCTATGACCCTTTCCAGGTACACTAGGACTGGTGTAAGTAAGGTAAAAAGGTAACATTAAATCAGAGATTTGGTCCGAATTCTTGGAACATGGTGAATGACTATTCGATCACTTATGCTGTATAGCCGCTCTAAATCTTTTACTAGACTGTTTTTCGCAGCAAATCCAACACCTTGGTTTTTCAGCCCAGAAAATTGTGAACGCAGAAGAAGCTTTTTCTGAAATTGTCTTTACAAGGAAGCTGAGCTTTTGAAGGTGCTGCGATATCTATCCCGAGACATTGCAGTTCTTTAGCTACAAATGTACCCAGATGTTTAGGACAATCCATAGAAGGTGTTAATTTATTTTATCGTTAAAATAAAATCGTGTGCTAAATCTCTGTTCATTCCTGCTTTTGATGACCAACACCAGCCACAGTAAACTAACCAGCATAAGACAAGAGATTTTTTAATGCACCCCTTTTTAGCACATCACCCGACACAAAGTAACTGGGTGAGCAGTGCACTGCTAAAGAAGAGTGAGAAAAGATATCCTGTTGAAGCAATTTCTGCTCATGAGCGCATGACATTAGCATAACCTGCCTGCCAGCTCGAGTGTAGATTCATCACTGTGCGGTCTTCAGCTGGTTAAGTCTGCACTCCGCCATCGCCATAGTACTGTAATAAAGAGATGATGAACTAAATAGAATGAAACCTCTGAACGCCATTGGATTGAACTAAATAGAATGAGACCTCTGAACGCCATTGGATTAAAGTAACATACTCGTGTACAACACATACAATTTTCTACGTGTCAGTAACTGGAAGCCAGTGACAAATATTGCAACATGACTAGCATCTACATTAAATATAGGTTTCATTTCAGAGTGCCTTTTCTTAGACTTTTCGAATCAAGGAACATTAAGAAGTCAGCAGGAGTTTGAAAGAAGCATATTTGCACACAATTAGACGGCCACTGACTCTCATGAGTTCATCCACTCTTTAATGAGTCTTGTTTTTTCACCCCAACAGAGTATCCAAAACTCATTTTCCACACCAAGCAAGTTTGGTTGGGTTGCCAGTTTTGTTGCTAACGATCCATATATATACATATATGTATGGCAAATATGCGTATATACGCATATTATACACACACACACACACATATATATATATATATATATGTATGTATGTATATATATATATATATATAATATATACATATATATATGTATATATGTATGTATGTATGTATGTATGTATGTATGTATGTCTGTATGTATGTATGTATGTATGTATGTATGTATGCATGTATGTATATATATATTGTCCGTTTTTTCCGTCTTTGCTTTTGTATACATTCGCCGCTTTCTTCCAAGGAATCTAATGCTCTTAGCTTAGTTTTTCCTTGGAGCTGGCAAGATGGGAGCAATCTCAAGAATAATCAGCAGAAATTGCGAGTGTAATCTGGTACTTGACTGAGGAAAGAAAAATCGAATCGTCCTTTTTTTCTTTGTATCGTCTATCTGGATGTTTTGTCGTCCCTTCTTGTATCACGTAGCTGTCCGGATGTTTTGCGTTCTTGTCCCATTTTGTATATTTTAGTTGTGGTATATTCCGTTAGAAACGTGGCAGAGAACAGTATAAAGCCCGTGTACCCTCGGAATTATCCAATACTATCCGGTAGCATTATTATATACTTCGAGCATTATTATATATCTTCGACTTGAAGGCTATCCCATCCATGTTTATGTTTGGGTATTCGTTGTATGTGAATATGAAATTGAAGAAATTGGAGTCAAGTCAACAAGGAGTACGGCGGGACAGTTATTTTTTAATCACTACAATTGTTTCCACTCGACGTGGTTCTCCAAAACTACAGATATTTGATTACGCAACTGTTTGTTTGAATAATGAGATCCAGTTGTGTTCTCTCTGGCGATATTCAAGTGTTGCTTCCCTTAGTTTAAAATCTTCGACTTCAAGGCTATCCCATCCGGTTTGAATTTTGTAGCAGTTTGT
>NC_042998.1:111902650-111905150 GCF_006345805.1 Octopus sinensis
ATATCAATTTTGAATGGAACTTGAAAAAATTTAAAGACGCAAGTAAATGATTTGGGCGTCAGTCTCGCGAATCAAAAGAAAGACATACAGAGACTGGTTTGACAACAATGAAGATGAAATATTTCAGCTGCTAAGGATAAAAAACACAATCAATTGACAATATTTCATTGTATTCCGGTACGAAACATAAAAAAAGTGTATAGAACGTTCCTATAAGTCACTGAAAGCAATGTTGCACTGAGAATTAACAATTAAAACAGTGGTCACAAATCTCATCGAGTATTCAAGATGTATGTAATAGATAGGTTTCCTAGTATCTGGACATTAATCATCCTCTGTAGTCCGTTTCCAATCAAAAGATGGGAACTCTTTAAAAACTCAGCCAACATAATTTCGGTTCTGTTCTTCAACCCTTCCGATGTTAACATGGGAATTGATTACTACAAAGAGCTAAGCTGATAATTGCCTGTTGGGACTGAACTCCGATTCCACAAGTCTGAATTAATGGCGAATTAGTGTTCGTAAGTAAAGGATCTAAGAGTGAAGGTGAAAATTTCAATGGTATCACTCGGAATATTTGGTAAAATCCTCTAGATACTAATGATAAATCGCCTGATGCGTGGCATCTGTTCCATAATTTTACCAGAAAGCCAATTTGTGTGTTTGTCCTTTTGATGGCTGTTCGTTAATTACATAATAACTATATTATACACAACACAGCTTAGATCAGCATGTGTGTGTGTGTGTGTGTGTGTGTGTGTGTGTGTGTGTGTGTGTGTGTGTGCGTGCGCGCGCTATGTGTGTGTACATGTATGCATTCTATTGTTTGAAATATTCTGCTTCTGGTTATCAGTTGTACATTGAAATCTAAGAACAAATGATTCGATAAATTAAACAAAGGATTCGTCAAAAGAATCATAAATGTGTGGTTGTTATTTATATATTCTATAACACAGATGCCGGTGATGTGCTGAAGCAATCGATATACCGAGATCAGAAATACTTTCATTCACTATCCAAATAATTTTGCAAGAATGTCCGATTTCCCCAAATCGCATTTAAAAATAACATTTAATTTCAACTTACAGGAATGACTTGTTATATTAATTATTTGGATAACATCTTCCAAGTTATGCTTACCTTACAGTTTTGTGTGGAATAATTCTGGAAGCCTTTCTAAAATTGATAAGTAGTAAATTTCTATGTATTAACTTAAAATGAAAAGCTAATATGAGGACACACTAGAAAATAAAATAAAGTCACATCTCTCTCTCTCCCCCTCCCCCTCTCTCTCTCGCCGTTGCTTTTAATAGGCTGCCTGCAATTTGTAAAGTGCTATGCAAGGTATAATAGGCTTGTTTTCCACTCTCATGGCTTCAATATTTTCCCGTTCTGTCCACTGATTTATCGGAAAAGGTGTCTATTTAAGCAAGCTTCTGCTGCCCTGCTTTCTCCTGCAAACAGTGCGGAAAAGTCAGAGTAGTGGTGAAGCTCTTTTTTTTATTAGCCCTCTTTGGATCACGTTTAGAAACTGAGAACAGAAGTGGGCCAAGTATTGAACCATGTGGGACCAGCGCATTAATAGATGTTGAGAGGATGACATCAAGGTAGGTTTAAACTTACCTTAACAGTTTCCCATATATTCCCTTGTCTCATGCTTGACATAAAGTAGTTAGTTATACAAATCTATAAGAAACGCTATCATAAATTTTTTGATGTTTAGGACCATGATGTTTAGGACCATGATGTTTAGGACCATGACGGATGTCAAAATCTCCTTTTTGAGATAATGTGATTTTATAGCAAATATCTTTGCGCTATATAGACCGCTGATTTCTTAATTTTACTAATGTTGATAAATAATGAGATAAGGGGGTATTTTGATGAAATCACAAAGATCAAATTTCACTGATTTAAACATAGACCACAGTAAATAAAATTTGGAATATGATATACAAAGTAGCGGGAGGAAGTTTAGCTAGTTTCATACAACTTTCTGGGTAAAATCTGATAGAAACACGTTAATTTTCCGTGTTATTTTTACTTCTTTTTCAATGTTATAGCTAAAGATTGATTTATCAATGGTCGTTTGCCATCAGCATTCCATACACGATTTCTTTTTGTCGAATCGTGATAGAGAGAGAGAGAGAGAGAGAGAGAGAGAGTTTACGATGCTCTACAACATTTGCTGCTGACATTGTAATTTCTTTTTTCCCGACTTACTACCAGATCCTGGCTATGTCGTTTTTTCAGAAACTTTCGTTTGGTCTCTGAGTTTTACTTTATTTCGATTGTTTGAAAGGCAACGCTTCCTTCAGGGCGTCTTTCAGGATTCGTACCAAGACTTTTACTGATTATTTTGCTTGGGACGAAAATGGCCAGCGTTTTACATATAACCGCCATCATGTCTGTGTTCACTTTCTCCATAACATTTTCTTTATATATACATACATACATACATACATACATATATATACATACATACATATATATATATATA
>NC_042998.1:111910150-111927650 GCF_006345805.1 Octopus sinensis
TCTTCAGGGGTTCATGTAGTAGTGAGAGTAGTACATATATATATATATATATATATATATATATATACTAGTATCAAACGTCTAAAGTGTAATGTTTTTGTTAATGCAGAATACATACACATACACGTGTGTTGTTTTACTCGTTGCTGTTGTTGTGTAGCTCCAGATTGTCTGCAACTAAACGGTTCCATGAGACAGATATTCGGCTAGATGAAAATGTGACCCCCTACCCCCACAACCAGACCATTTTCCACGTTATAGTACGAGTGTGTAATTAGATGTATGTGTATGCGTATGTAATTGGTGATTTGCGCTCGCGTGTGTGTGTGATAGATAGATAGATAGATAGAGAGAGAGAGAGAGAGAGAGAGAGAGAAGGAGGAGTGAGAGAGATAAGGAAGGAGTGTGAGTGGGAGACAGAAAGAGAGAGAGAGATCTATGTGCGTGATGAGTATGCTGACTTCGATTTTACTATTATTGTGCTGAATTTTCTATTTATCCACATTAAACTATGAAAATTAAATTTTGGTTATTCATATGCGTGAAATTTAAAGTTGTAATATTAAATTTTGCTAGTTGAGAATTATAATTTACGAGTAACATTTGTATCAAAATCATTACTTAAGATTCTATATAGTCTGGTACAAGAGTGGGGTCCTTCGGGATGGGTGACACTATCAGTAACCGCACGGAATGACATCAACCTTAGTGACGTTATTGGATATTTTCATGTCGTTGAGACTAAGGATTGGTTGTATTTGGTGCTCTCTTGAATGGTAGTTAAGAAGGGAGGCAATGGATTTGGTAAGTCTGTTGAAGTCATTAAGTCTGTTGGAAATGTCGTTTGAACCTGAGTTGTGGAACTAAGATTCTTGGTAATGTAAGTAGTTGTACGGCAGTGTCTAGAAAACGGCGTGTAGATGTATGCGAGGTCATCTGCGTATAAAGATGACTGCATATTTTGTGGAGATGTGAGTAGGTCGTCTAAGCCAAGGCTGAAAAGAGCGGTAAGAAGGCGGATATTCGTGACACGCTTTTCAAGAAGTTGAAATGCTGTTCCTGTACGCTATATAGGTGCGTATACAGAAGAGTAGTGAATCAGTATAGTGTTACTTCATTTGGGATCTTTTCGGGCTTTAAAATGGTTATAATTTTACTCAGTTTCCAAATTCTGGGAATTTGACATGGTTATACAAACAGTTGTATATGTTGAGCATTGATTCATTTTCTTCAAGCCTGAAATGTTTTAAGTGTATATTTGTGACTTTATCTAGCTTTGAAGCTTTTGAACATCGGGTATGTTTTGAAGAAATAATTCAAAATAGAAGAAATAATTCAAAATCTTGGTTTAACTAGAAGATGCGTATTTCCTGTTTTGCGTTCCTGTCATCTTTGGGTAATGGTAGCTGATTTTAAAGAAGAAATGTCTTCTGACGATGGATAGAGAATATCTCGGACCGGTAATTATACTCACAGTTTGGTGTTGTGTAAATACTGAAAAATATTTAAGCAAGACAGTCAATAAACAAAATATTCGTAAATTTGGGGTTTTTGTATCCAAACATGACAAAATTCACTTCATACAATAATACATGTGAAAGAAAATATTATATGAAATATGGGGGAAAAGGGTCAAGAAAGAAGTCTTTTGATAAGTAAATATTCAAAAGTTTCGACACGCTCAGCTTGTAAGAATGTCAGATTGTTAGAGTGTCGCATTGACCGAGGCGGAGTCGACTGAAAGGGAGAAAAATCCCTGCAGTGATAAAATAACATTGTCTGTTTATATAACATCAGATCTGCTGCAAACACGAGCCGCATTCCGCATCAAAAACAAAATGCAGTACAAGTCGATTACCGAGCGCTTAAACATTAGTCACATGATACGCAGAACTAGCTAGGTCGTGTGAGCCATTTTGTGTGTATGTCTTTGAAAGCGAAATGAAAGTGAGATAGTTATATGATGTGCAAAACTGATTATAATGCATCAGCTAATTTCTGTGAGATTTTTTCATTATAAAAACTTAAGTCTACTGCACATTTAATATATTTCGAACTTAACACCATAATTCCTCGTGGTACAAATACAGATTTTTCTGTAAGTAAAAAAAAAAAGAACCATATGTGCCGGTTGTTCTCAAAGGCGCTTAGTTTCGGCCCTGTTTTCTTGGTGGTATCACTGCAATGTACAGCACTTCTCGGTGGCCAGAGTAAATGGATATCTATCGGAGCTGATCTGTATTATCTGTTCGGTCTGTCAAAAACTGCTACCTCTTGCCTCTTCTGCACATGCAAGAGCTCGAGCAACCTACTACAGAAGTTGTGGGTTTCGAGGAGCTTCCTGCGTGAACTCGTTGTAGTGAGAGAGTTATGTCAGTATATACAGACAATGTCACCGTAATAGTATCGAATACCAAACACAGTACTCTGGGGGAGTACGAAGTAGTGATAGAAACAAAAATTAACCGATAAATGTCGATGTAACCGTAGCTCCAGGCCTGGAGAGGCAGGAAATTCATACCACCAGACAGTATCGTGGAATGTTGGAAGGACATACCTGTTAAATTGCTTGGTGTCTGGTTTGATGGAGATCTACAGGTGGATAAGAATGGGAAGAAGTAACGAGTAGGATAGCCAATCTCACCTAGAAATAGGTTGAGAGGAAACTATCTCTGAAGGGTAGAACGGAAGGAGCGTACATCTATATTGCACTGGACACCTACTAAAACCTGCTATGTTCTGCTTCATGGCTGACCAGGCGGGAGCGCTTGCTTTCTCAGATATGCGTTAAAGATGCACAATTTCCAGAAATTCCCAAACGATGCGTATGCATGATCCGTTTGTCAGACTCATTTTCTACAACTCATTTCTTTGACAGAGCTACAATACTAGACCAAGAGCAGACTGAGGTAGGGCGCTTGGTACCTAGAGTTTCATCGGCTGCTCACATTCTTCTGCCAGTTGGGCAATGCAGTCAGTGGAAGATCCACCATCACGTTCTTTAGGGGATTAGTGGCGGACAAAAGAGACGACTCCTCGGGGAGACTCTAGACATCGACGAGAATCAACCGGCTGGTCTGTTCCGGGAGACAGTTGATCCAGGGCCTATGGATAATCTACAGCTGCTATCATGTATGGGACAGATCTGGCTGTCAGCCAATCTACATCTAACTAGAGGGACGGTATATCTATACCGTCTCTCCCACAGAATTAATGTAAGTTGGTCCTTCTCACTTTTCGGTTTCTGTCAAACTGTCAAAATGCACGCGGCTGGGATTGCCTTGGAAGTAAGGCAACCCACATAACTACCCCTGGTCACTAGATATATACGTGGTGACCAATGCAACCACTATTTCTGACCCGCAAGTCCTCGTATCCATTTTCAGTGGGCACGAAATCTTATCTCCAATTCGACTGTGAATGCGGAGTTAATGTGTTATTTCTTAAAAGTCTGGATTTCGAGATACAAACCTAGAGCGTAAGGTGATGTACTGCACTTGACCAGCTGCGAAGGAATGCTTTCAAAATTGTAGACATCTCTGGCCAAACAGTGGCCGGGTGCCCAGACTTTTATAGATTTAGAATGTTTCTTTGGTATATTTCGCTCTTTAATGTTAGTAAGAGATTAGAATCTGTATCTTGGATGCATTTGTACTGTGTAGGGCTAGCCTATAAAAGAGGAAGTACTGAAGCCTCACAAACCTGTTCAGACATTTTAAGTGTCTGACAGTTACCGACTGAAAATGCCAATGTGGACATGGACAAAATACATCAGGCTATACGGATAGTACCTAGATAGAATATTCCGTAGACCGATAAGTAGGAATAGCATAGATTGTTCAAAATTCAAAATCATCGGTTGGAAAGACCGCAAATTTGTGATCAGTACTATGGATTCCCAAGGCAGAAACCTGGTTACTGGAAGCTGAAGGCATCGCTTCCGGCAGGCCAAGCTCACAGAGACCATATTAGCAAATTACTTAAGCAGGCTTTGGCGAGGACAATCATCAACAACAAACAAGAATACACGTCGAAATGAGCAATACTAAGAAGCGCTTCAGAAAGGCGTCGCAACCAACGTGCTTGCGGTGAGATTGGTTCTTGACCAGTTCTCCTACTCAGAACATGGATGTTACGTTGTCAGATCTAAGGTGTGAGTTCTAAGACACGAGGGGACGAAAGCTGTCCGATGGGCCCGAGTGGAAGAGGCGCAACGTGGTAAACAAAACCACAATTAGATCTTTGGCTGAGCGTGTTACTCGAAACTCAGCAGATGTGGAAACAGATATGCTGCTTTTCAGCAGCAATTCGGTATGAATGACAAGCCGGATCACAGAATGAATTTCAGTACCTACATTGACAGCTTACCGCAACTCTCGGCGAGAGAAAGGGAGTGTTCTGAAAAGCAAATAACAGCTGCAGAAATACGGGAAACGATGGTTGGCTGCACAGCAGGAAAATCGCCAGGTTTGGATGATCTACTTTCTGCGCTATTACTTTTACATTCCAAACTTGTTTGAAAGTTTGTTTTAGCCGACCGTTACTGGGATTGTTTGCAGAATCGGCGAAACTCCAGTTTTATAAATTGGAAAGAGGAAAGGACTACTGAGAAAGGACTCAGTCAAGAGAGATCATATTGATAATTTTCGCCAAATAACTCTGCTAAACGTAGATTTTAAAATTTTGGCCGCGGTGTAAACGAAGAAGATGGAACTTGTCATAGATGGTCTGATTGATGAGCCATCCACAACAAACATCACCTCACGCAATACATCACAAAAGGGGTGGGTACGTTATATGGCATAGGTAGAGGCATGATCAATTTAGGTCACTCGAAAACCTTCAAAAGGGTCAACCACAAATACTTGGCAGTTGTTCTCACGGCATCCGATTTCTGACCGTCTTCCGTGGTTGAATCCCCACAATGTTCAGTGACATCTGCTCAATAGTTAGGGTGAACGACCATCTAACGAAATTACTTAGCATCGTGCGCTCCATCTGTCAAGGTCGTCCCCTCTGGGGTTTTTTTATATTCTGAGTTCAAATCCATCAGATCCACTGTGTGTTTTATCCTTTCTAAGTCTATAATCACTATTACCTGATAGATTATATTCTCTTTTAATCAGGTCTTTTAACGTTTCGCTTTCAAATTCTGCATGCCTTTTCATTTAGATCATGAGAATACCAATAATATTTTGTAATGTGGACTGTTCCTTACTCTCCTCAGCTCTCCGATGTCAACTTAGCCGCTCATTCTTTCAAATTCAATCAAAATTCAATCAAATTCAATCAAATATTAGACCCGAGTTAATCGACTAGCCTTACCCTACCACCCATTTCAGGCCTTTTACTCATATTAGAAATAGTTAAGTCTTTTTTAAATTCTGAGCTCAAGTCGTGCATGGTTGACATTACCTTTCAACATTACTACATAAAACAAGAGAGTAGTATTAGTATACTATACATATTTAATCGACTTTTCTCATCTATAATTGAAATTTATAGAAAAACAAAAGATGAAGACAGGTGTATGAATAACAAGTAAGTGTATTAGTTTGACGCTCGGGGAAAATAAAAAAAAGTATTTTACGTTTCGAGCCTATGCTCTTCAAAGGAATAAGAGAAACAGAGAGAAAATGAAAAAAAAACAAAAAAACATGTAGAGTTCAGTGGATCAACATGGCGAATCTATAACCTTGTATTTATTTGAGACTTGCTTGGTTACGTCTATTTTTACCACGGTGTTTGAACACAGAAAGACTTTCTTTTCATCCCTACATGATTTCGTGATTTTTCTTTTCGTATCTATTAGGAAAGAAAAATGTTATTGTGCACGATCCGTGACGGAGAACTTGGGGACAGACCGAGAGTGATGGCAAGGGGAGGATAAAAGGCTTCAGAAAAGTGAAAGCCTGACCTGAATGCTTGCAACAGAAGAGACTTCGCTAAAGCCACGCAAGGTGGCAGGTAGAAGTGTTAAACTGGGTAAGTCTACCAGTCAAATAGGCAATGACAAGATCTGAACTCACAACGCAAAGAGCCGGAACAAATACTATGTGGTCCGGCGTTCTTACACATTTTCTAATCCACTTAGTGGTTTTTTTTTTATATGAAAGGCAAATTTGACGGCAGCGAGAGTTGAACATACAGTGTCAGCAGAAATACTGTGGAGCATTCTGCCCGATGCACCAATGAATCTGAGAATTTGCCGCCCGGAACTAAGTTTCAGTCATGTTCCTGAGGTCGGTTAAATCCACTGTACCTTAATCCAAAATCTGTGAACTTGAGCTAATGGTTACTAACCATTATTTCAATAGCATGATTCACTCATTTCTAATGTAGTCACGAAACTGAGTGCACTTAAGTCTGCTTGAGATCAAAATGTAAGAACTGTAGAGCTATATCATCAGCCTACACACCAGGAGAATATGTTCTTTTAGTATTTTTTTTATGTCTTTTTATTGTTTTTTCTTCCTAAGGTTCCCATTTCTTGTTATCTCTATAAATCCGAATCTATAGGTAGCAAATCCGTAAAAAAAGGAAAATAATTCAATCAGATGAAGCCAAAGAAAATCAGTAAACATGTTGTTAGTAAAGATGGTAGAAGTTACCGAGCGTGAAAGAAAGAGATGAGAATTTGCTTTCTAGAAAAATGAAGACGAATTACTCTCGATGTCGGTATGACACATTGAAAGAAACGTAGCATTTTAACATAATCCATATATAACTCTGTGGGTGTATGAGTGCTTATTTGTGTGATATAGAATCCACGAGACTACGTATATTGAATATACACTGATACGTACAACATACATGTATAAATGTGCCTGGAAAAATATAAAAAATGTATACACACATATACACACATGCAAAAAGATTTTCAACAAATATATATTGTGTAGACATTTTATCAAATGATAAAAATCAATGAAAAGGCTTCGAGCTTTCACCTCATATGTCTGTGTGCGCGTGCACATGCGTAAATGTATGTCTGTGCGTATGCATAGATAGATGGATATATATATACATAGATCATATATATGTGGGTATGTGGGGAGAAAGAGAGAGAGAGCGAGAGAAAGAGAGACATTAAAAGCGAGAAGAGAGATAAAATCAGGAAGCCATAGTGTTTATGAAGACATGCTTTTAATTAAGTGAAATTTTTTACTTAATGCTGCTATGTAGAGTGGAATAACATTTATTCAAATCTAAGCCAGCATCGGGATTTACACGGAGTTTCTCAATTCCGATCCTCAGGCAATTAAACATACTTCACTGCATAGAAGTAGTTAGTTTTAAGTACACACCCATCAGGTTACCTTCTTTGGATCAACTGACATTAAAGTCAACCGGAGCGAGTCCTCCAGCTTAAAAGTCGGTTAGTGATTCTCTCTCTCTTTCTTTCTTTCTTTCTTTCTTTCTTTCTTTCTTTCTTTCTTTCTCTCTTTCTCTCTCTCTCTCTCTCTCTCCCTCCCTATATATATATATATATATATACACATACACACAAATGGTAATTTATGCACGATATATCCTCTAGCTCAATAAAATTAATATAATACTACATTGTATTAAATTTAGAGTTACTCTATAATAAATATTTTATAGACGAAAAAAAAGCAGGTGAAAAACCACACACAACTCTCACACACACACACACATGCGCGCACACATATACTTATATATACATGTATATATATTATATACTTGATTTATATTCGTTCTCTATATTATTATATCTATCTGTCGATGTATATATATATATATATATGTGTTGATATTACAATTAATAAGAGGAATGACCACTAAAGTGGATTCCTATATGCTAAAGATAGACGTCAAATTGCCTTACCACGAAGAGTGTGTTCTCATGAAAAAATCTCAGCAAACGCCAGAATGTAAAAAATAAGCAAGACAAATGAAAATATACAAACTAAAACGATTACCTACGTATCATGATTTCATTATTAACACTTGCAAAATGCAAATATCTGTAACTCCTCAGCATATTTCACAGAACTATACACAGAAACGTTCACCTGAAAGAAAATTCATGTACAGTTCTTCAAAATATATTTGTGGTATTTTTCAAATGTCTTCATTTTGGCGCGCAAAATAATAAACCTGCAGATAATAAATTACTGCAGTTAATTTACCGGTTGGAAAACATTGCTATTTTAAATTAAAATTTCTACCCTCCAGTGATTTGACCACCAGTATTTACTGAAATGGCTTAATTTAACTGAAGCATGTTTTTTATACATATGTCACTACCAAAAATGTTGTGATTATCTATAATTGCCAAAAATTTAAACCAAAATTCTCTCTGCTATTTACTGCAAAGTAGATATTCCTTGATGCGAGTCTACGCTAATAATTTAATTTCTTATGCTGTAGAAGGGGGCTGCACTATTGTCCTAATAGCAAACGGTTGCTCTAATAGGACCGTGAAAAGGTTAACTAGGTCGAGAAGCTTTATTTATATCAGAGCATAACTGGTTATACAAGTTTGTAAGCGCTGTTTCTCGACGATCTTTAATTGCAGAGGATTTATGTATAGTATCATGCACATTATTGAGCCTTTGCAAGAAATTGTTAGTTAGTAATATATTTATTTATTTATCTATTTCGCTTTAGCTCTAAAAAATGTAATCTGCCTGAGGTAAACATTCCTTTAGGTTTAGACTTTTTCAACAGCATACATTAGAAGCTACAAATAAACAATCTTAAATTAGGACTATAGAACATCTTTCAGTTTAATAATCCTATAGATGCCACATAATGAAATAAATTTTAACTTTATCAATTCAAGCTTAGTGTTATATCTACGTAGTTTTAGGTAAAGCCTTTCATCTGTTGCTTCGACGTTATCAAGATTTCTTTGTTTATTAGTTGAATATTAGAGTTGTTAACTGATAGTTAGAGTTGTAATCTCATTATTAGTTATTGTATATCTTTGCTGACAATTGCTTTCTTTACAAAAATTGCATACGATACACTAGTAAGTCCGAAATTTTAAACCGCTGTTATATTTGACTCTATTTCAACAGCGCCATCTAAGCGTCACCTCCATAAAACTGTCTGGCATCAAATTAGTAGTCGCCTTAAGTGGTCCCGACCACGACGAAACGAGCAAAATACATGCAGCATAAGCATAACAATCATATAATTGACCGGCTACGTACAAATGTTGACCAGATATGTTCTAATGATAATAGAGTACCATAAATAAAAAAAAAAAGAATACTTAAAATATACCAAATTCCTTTTAAAACACACCAGAACCTATAACTGAACTATGGCACGACGATAGTCGCCTGAATGACTTATGTGCATTTTACAGATCCGTAGCTCCGTGTATGTGCTATCCTTATCAAGTTAAAGATAATATTTCCTATACTGGTATTCTTTGGTTAAAGATAAATGGTGTAGTTTGGCAGCCTGGGAGTTTTGATTTTTTTTATGTCTATTATTGTTTAAACCCTACGTAATCTCGAACATGTTTGAATAAACATATGATAAAATGCATTCTAGCCGCAACCTATCTCCCTTTTCTTACTAAGCCTAGTATATCGCATTATCTATGTGTCTTTAATTTTCTTTTTAATACGCTGGGGTGTGATTTGAAACCGATTTGACATTTATCTTGCACGCTAACATATCCAGAACAGAAAAATTTGAGGTAAACTTGATTCGAACGTAACAAGTGTAGCTCATTTTCATTTATTATTGATACTGTTCATCTTAGCACAGTGTCTGGGGTCAATGATTAAAACAAGCAGTGTTTTAGAGCTGGCAACAATACATAAGAAGTAAGAAAAACAGGAAATAATAGAAAAGCAAACTTGTATTATTTGACAACGTGTTTGAACAATAGTTGTATCTTCTTCAACATAGTTTGAGGGCAGGTATAGTTAGTAAGTGATAAAATAAAATATTAGGTTGTCCCAAAAGTTCGTAAACACTTGCGAAAATTGAATTTTTACTCGCCAAGTACTAACAAAAACAACAAAAATTATTCCTCAAAATAAAGACCATTATTTTCCAAGACTTTCTACGAACTTTTGGGACAGCCTTATAACTGAATACATGTTATAAAAGGAAATGACGGTGCGATGCCCTTCATCTCATTCAGGGCTGATTAATCATTCATTGATTAATCAATCGTTCATTGAGATATAATGGTAAACCTGCTACTCACCTGTATGCACAATCACCTTCTGTGCAGATGTTGCCTGACTGATTCTCAATAACTCTGTGTGTGCATTTATGTTTATTTATGAAGGTGTGCTTGTGTGCATCTTTGCATATGTGCGTATGTGTGTGTGCATGTGGTTGTAAAAATTGTGTCTCCACTTGTGAGTGAGCAAGTACAACTACGCTGAGACTTAAGTCTGTCTTTTGACTTATAACTCCCAACGCGTCAGCATTGTTGTTTTATGGACATCAAAGACCAGCTCCTACATCTGGGTCGATGACGCTATTACATATACAAACATCCTAGACTGCATAAAAGATTCTACCGACCGATTGATTGGCATGCAAATACTCGTAAACAAACTTCAACTTCTGGCCAACAGCTGTTCTGTCACTTCTCTCTGACTCATGTATCGCCTTTACAGGATCCCTGCTTCTTGGACTGAGCTGATTTCGTATCATATTCCCTCAGAGATACCACTCTAATTCTCTCGCCGCTCATCCTCTCATCACATATATACAGATTGTGTTCTCTCAGTACCTGCGCTAACTACTACTCCCAATCGTTTCTCCCTAGAACGTCATTATTCTAAAAATTCTCACCTTGCTTTTCCTACTGACTTGGACTACAATATTCAGGAACAAGAGCTGTATTGACCTTACGGTTTCGGAGGTCCTACAAACATCATGGTCACAACTCCTACTCCAGACCATGCCATTAAAATGAAAGATTTATGACTCTTTTACGATTTTAAATACTTATATCCTGAAAATCACAAATGGTTCCTTTTGAATACTGTACCATTTGTGCTCTTGTGTTACCGTAGTTTTTCAAGACAGTGAATTAAACTTCGCTTGCAGTGCAGAGGTGTGTGTTCTCAATGCTTGGTTTGAGGCTATTGCTGATGTTACCTTTCAGGTAAAGTTTTGGTTTGCTCACATCACATTATCGCATTCCTTGACTACAGTTGACACTACAATAGTCATTTCAAAAAGCCATTATTTTAGATCCAGTGTAATTCATGATATGAACAAAGAGATTAATTATTATCGGCACGTTTTCATATTCTGCTTATATTTCAAAGATGATGGAAGAAAGAAGTTGTTTCCTTGAATAATGAGATCGAATGAGCTGATGTCTTGTTCGAATTTCTGTAAAAAAATAAGTTATTGCTATGATAAGAGTTACGACTCCCCCTTGCGAGAGATAGACTGGTCCGAGTAAAGTATAAATAGTAACGATCCGAGTGAGTTAAAGGTTCAGAGTTCGGAGTCGAAAAAAGTTCGTGTTAGTTCGCAGTGAAGTCGGAGCGTGTCGGTTGGTTAGTTCACAAGGAATAAGGATTGTTGGTTCGTAAAGTGATTTGTTAGTCCGTTACATTATTTTTACTGTTGCTTGGTTATCTTATTTATTGTACATAACAAAGTACGTTACAACATCTGTTGACGAGGGTTTCGAAGCTCGCGTAGGTTATTCAACAATTTGTTTGTGATAAAACTTGTCAAACAATGGAAAGCCTATTAGTTTCCATAGTACAGTTGCAAAAGCAACAACGAGAGCAGCAACAGCAGTTGAAGAAGCAACTATCACAGCAACAACTACAACAACAATTATTGGAGGTAAATTCAATGAAGTCCAAAAGGTGAGGTAAGTTCGTTTTCGCCAGACAGCATTTCGAACTCAATTAATGAATTCAATTATAACCCAGAGGAGGGTATAACTTTTGCATCGTACTATACAAGGTACAAAGAGATTTTTGAACAAGATTGCAAATCATGGTCGAACGAACAAAAAGTGGGAGTGTTATTGCGAAAATTAGCTTCGTCAGAGCATGAAGGTTACTGTAATTTCATATTGCCAAAAACATCCAATGAAAATTTTTAAAAAGAAACAATAAAATTACTGTCTAACATATTCGGTGATAAAACTTCTCTATTTAATACTCAAATGGAGTGTTGGAATATAATGAAAGAAGAGAATGATGATTTTATCACATACGCAGGAACAATTAACAGGATGTGTGAAAGTTTTAAACTCAAAGAACTTAGACCTGAGATGTTCAAGTGTCTTATTTTCGTACAAGGCCTTACATCCAGCGAAGATACTGAAATTTGGGCAAGAATTCTTTCTGAATTGGAACAAGCGAACCAAGATCTAACCTTACAGTCCATGGCAGAAGAATGCCAAAGGATAGTAAACATGAAACACAATATAGAAAAATTCAAGAAAAGGATTCCTCAAAAATACAGATATGCCGACCGGAATAGTACAACCCAAAAAGAGCTCCACGTCCTAATCCATGTTATGGATGTGAGGACATACATTTCAGAAAAGACTATCAATTTAAAAATCAAAAATTTTACAGTTGCAAAATAACTGGTCACAAGAGTTCACACCACAGAACAAAATTACGAAGGTCAAACGTTAAAAGTCCTAGAGTGTTCTCAGCAGAAAACAAAATCGACTCCCAAATAAGAAAATTCGTACACGTAAAAATAAATGGAATACACATTAAACTTCAATTGTATACTGAAAGTGATAATTCAATAATGAATATGGACACATAGAAGAAAATAGGGAAACCTATATTGAGAAAAACAGCGAAATCTGCCAGTAGCGTGATGGGCGACAAATTACATTACATAGGCGAAATGTGGACTAAAGTCACGTTTCGAGGAAACACATGCAAGGCGAAGGTCTTCGTCGTTAAAAACGCAACGGATCTGCTTGGTGCCGACTAGTTAGAATTATTCGATTTATGGGAGACCCCCCCCCCACCATAAATACAACGTAAATAGTTGTCCCTCTAAAAATAATACGTTTGAAGAGTTAAGGAGAAAATTTTAATAAATGTTTCCGCAAGTACTCTCGGATAAACTAGGTCTATGCACAAAGACTGAAAGCCCAAAGTCCATAATACATATCGACTACGCTGGGCTAGTGAACGGCGCATACTATCTAGTCGTTCTGGATAGTTATAAAGTGGCTAGAGGTATGCAAATGCAATAAGCCCACAGCGAAGACAATAATAAAGTGTTACTCTAGTTAAGTGCTCGATACGGTGTTGCAGAGACGTTAGTTTCAGATAATGGAACACAATTCACGGGATATGAATTAAGAAATTTCTGCAAAATACATGCCATAAAGCCCTTCCACCCGAGGTCAAATGGGCAGGTGGAAAGATTTGTCGCCACATTCAAAAGAGCTCTAAGAAAAGCTATGAATGAACTAGATAAAGGCGAAACACTAACTACATTTTTGAGAGTATATAGAATAATGCCAAACTCTAATATTAATTCAGGAAAGTCACCAGCAGAGTTAATGTTCGCACGTAAAATAAAATAGATCTTCGATAAATTATTGCCAGGGAGAAAAATATATATAAAGGAAAAGCAAAAAGTACATTTGGGGAAAATTCAAGAAATATTACAAAACATTTCGAAGTATGTTTACCAAAAATGGTAAAGAAGATTGAGAGGATGATTGCGTAATCAAACGATTAGGTAACATGATGTTTTTAATTAAAGAACAACGCTCGGAACATAAGAGTCACCTTAACCAGTTAAAGATAAGATATTCAGAAAAAAACATACCAATGGAAGTCTTCTACGATATGTTTGAAGTGCCAGTACTGAGAGATATTGAACCCCGTAGAACTAACTTCAGAAAACAAAAACAGACTGAATATCTGGAAGTAATACCTAAACGAAAACGATGTGAAATTTTCAAAAAGAAAAAAGAGTGCTTAGTACAACGAAAAGAAAAGTCGGACAAGAATTAAGATACAACAGCTAAAAAGAAAAAAAGGGTGAGAGGGGCTGGAAAGAAAACAAGTAAAAACAAAGAAATTCCACTTTCTCACAGTAGTTGAAATCTCAAGAGATGTTGTGATGGGAGGTACGACAACCACTTACGAGAGATAGACTGGTCCGAGTAAAATATAAACAGTAACGATCCGAGTTCAGAGTTCGGAGTCGCGTGAAGTTCGTGTTAGTTCGCAGTGAAGTCGGAACGTGTCGGTTGGGTTAGTTCACAAGGAATATTGATTGTTGGTTCGTAAAGGGATTTGTTAATTCGTTACGTTATTTTTACTGTTGCCTGGTTATCCTATTTATTGTACATAACAAAGTACGTTAAAACATCTGGCGATGAGAGTGGTTTCGAAGCTCACGAAGTACGTTACAACAGTTATATAGGGAAACCTCTGCCCAGTTACTCGACCTGCTAAAAGTAGCAGCTAAACATAACCTTAGAGCGTTAAAAAACGGAAGGGTACATTGCACAATGTGGTCTAAGATATACAAAAGAGATGAGATGGTTAATCCTTGAATTGCTTTTGATCATAAGTCTACTTGTCCAGGGCCAAACAAGAATGTAGGAAAGGAGTTTAAAGAGCTGTAGTTATGGCCAGTAAATATTGAGCAAACTGTTTAGTGCGATTTCTGGAGCAAAAAAAAAAGAGTAAAAATGATGTGAGCATATGTATGCATTGGATAGACAAAGATAGTAAACACGTGTTAGCTTTTAGGAACAGAAGCCATTGAAGTTGCGGTGTAGCACATCTGTGAAATTAGTGTTTAAGGTGAGTGTCAAAATCAACTTAATGGCTAATCTTTTCTAAAGATGCAATTTAGAGTGCCACTGTGTGTGATACTTGCAGCCTCCCAGATATATGAGTAGTAGCAGAATATGGATTATTATTTGATATCTGTAAAAGACCTAAAAATGGCGAATGTTGTTGTTTTTTCAAGAATGGAAACATTTAGACTTTAGAATGTAACTTTAGGAATATAGATACAAAATCCTTATTGAAAATCATAATTTTGTTCAGATTATAAGTAACTTAGGTGTTGCTCATCAGTCGGGACGATGCAATGCAATACTGCTTACTTTATATGGGTAGTAATTACCCAGTAATGACTCAATCGGAAGTTGTTTCCCTGATCTGTGCAGGCACGATACTTTGGAAATCTCTGAAACCACTCGGATGGAACACTTAATCCACCATTTGATTTAACAAACCCTCACAGCTGCCCTTACGTGGCTTTAGCAGAGTTTGGTCACCTTCATACCTGCAGATAGGCCTTTGGTCAGAGAATAATCGCTTCCATTTTTCCCTCAGAAGTCTTGAATGAGATCATGGGTACTGTTATTTCCTTGTGGCTAAACCATTAAACACACACACACACACATAAGCTATTTCATTTTCAGAAAGTTAAAAAAAAATAGTGACCCAGCACAATATTGATGGGTTTGTAGTCAGATCAAGAGGAATAAGACTTTGCTTTCAGTAGGTGAACATGGAATCAGAGGAGTTTAAGGAAGATAAAGTAAGATTCGTTTGCTATTAGTTAATGCGTCTATACCTCAACTGAAAATTAGAGATCTTTGATGGGATCCTCGATATGCTTGCAGGGAATGGAACAGTCTCAAGGTTACAAGAGTTTGTTTCAGCTGATGCAGTCTACTAAAGAGGAACTCAGATTCAACTTCCTGTATTGTTTGGTACACTACTAAGAAACATTTTCGATTGCGTACGCGGTCAATCTCTGACACCAGCCGAGAACAGGTATAGCCGGAGCGCAGGCATGGTTGTGTGGTTAACAAGTTCATTCCAACGACGTGGTTTCACGTTCAATCAAACTGCATGACGTGGAAAAAAGCTTTTTCTTTCTTTTTTTTTTTACAACGGCTTCTGGTCAAGCAAAATATTGCGAGTGAAATTTCATTTGAGAAAACTTTCTTTAAGCACAACGAGGAAGCCGGTCTTGCTCTTGGATAGTAAATCGAAATCGTCTCCTGATTTAGCACCTGCTATGGTCCTTGGGCAGATTTAACAGAATACACTGTTTCAAGAATTCTGGCTAGATTTCCGATCAGAGAGAATAACTTCCTTCCTCCAGTCTCAGAATTCATGAAAGGGTCGATCATGAATAAACCATTTAGAGAGATTTTGCCTCAATAAATTTGGAACAGAAGGAGCTCCACTAAAATCACCCAAGGAGCTGTGGGTGGGGTGTTAAAACTGACAATAATTTAGACGTAGCAGCCGTCTTCCCACGCACACGTATGTGCTAGCCTTTGTGGTACATAGTAATCTAACACTAGAGAGGTTGAATTACAGGACTCAGATTCCCCCTTTACACTCCACTGATCATTTTCATTGAAGAGCGATCAAGTTGTAACAGTAGAAGACTGAAATCACCTGACGTGGATCTTGAATAATGCAGTTTACGTGCCAAAAACAGCATCTGTTTGAAAATACGTTATTTATGAGCAGATTAATTCCGTTTTCGTTTAAAGTTTTAAATGTTGGTGCTGGAATGTAAATAAGCAGCAGAGAGGTTAATGGCCGATTTGATTCAAACCCGTTTGAGCGACTGATTATGAATAGAGAAATGAATACGTGATAGGTATTAATAAAACGAATACACCCATGAAAACACAAGAACAAAACATTAATCTTATCAATACGCAGATAGAAAGGACAACAGAGTATGAGTACAAAAGATTTATAAGTATAATATGTATCGTCTCAATTGATGTACATCTGATCATAAATTTAGAAATGATGGAATTACATTATAGACAAATAATATTGCTTGTTCCAATTAAATTATAGAGTTCATAAATATGTGCTAATAGAAGAAAACGAAACAAAGGCCTCTTTGTTATAAGTAACTTCCTTAATAAATCTTTATTGGGTACCAGAACATTTACATTGACATATAAAATGTCATATAATGATAATTTATGCATCGATCGGTTTGTTGACTTCTTGAACTTTCGTTAAGAGGTTTTGTTTAAAAGCAGGAAGAAGCATTTTAGAACATAAGGCTTAAATGCTGGTTCTGCCATCTTCCAATAAACTTTATCTTGTGTTGATAGTTTATGGTTTTGAAGCATTATCTTAAAGTGTATACTACTGGCAGTGAATGGAGAATTAAGTAAGCACTGATTTATCAATAACATTGCTTTTGGATATTTGTCCAGTATGAGAATAAACAGAAATTCATTATACCGAAGCATATTTGTGTGTTTGAAAGATATACATACAAACATACGTACATATGTATGTATGTATACTTAGAAAGGGAGAGATAGTTATATGTATAAATAAATAAATAAATATATATATATATATATATATATATATATATATATATTATATATATATATATATATATATAATATATATATATATATATCTTTCTCTCTTTCTCATACACATCACTTTCACTACCACGTTCGCATACAACCGTTTTTCACTAGGCTTTTGGTCAACCCCTTGCTTTCGACCTT
>NC_042998.1:111932650-111935150 GCF_006345805.1 Octopus sinensis
GGGTTAAAAACCTTTTGATGTCTCCAACAGAAAAAAAGAAAACTACTTAAAAAACAAGACTGATAAAAAAAATGTGAATAAATTTAATGCAACAGAAGTTTAAAAAAGCAAACTCTTTCGAACACACACACACACACACATATGTAATCACGCGCGCGCGCAAACACACACACACTGGCAGTCACTAACATACACACACAGAGTCACTTAACACAGACATATATATATATATATATATATATAAAAGTATATATACATACATACACATATTGTGTTATCTCCGTTGTAACTGGTTCAGTCGAAGTAGACTACTTTCAAATGTAGTACTCACTGCATGATACAAATGTTAAGGTTTATATTTTGTAAATTGGCACGAAGGCTCGAAGGCATTAGGGGAAGGTCGAGGCCGAGAACCTGTCGTTTCAGTCATGCTGGGGCGTGCAGGTACGATAGGGTGTACATCCTATCGTCTCCCACCTCCTCAACATATACCCCCTTCGCACACATGTAGACCTCCCCCCCCGAACGCGCCTTACACACCGCACACCTATATGACCCCACCCCACACCACGACCTTATCATTTGCAGAAAGAAAACAGACTAACGAATACAGCCATATATACCTATAACCCCTCCAAAATTACGCGCATGACACCACTGCACGTATCACAAAACCCATCTCCCCAAGCGCACCATTCTTGATAATATACACTTCCCCCACAAATGCTTTAAGATAACACTTACCGACCTCACATACCCAACCAAGGGGCATAACTCCTAACCTAATACCTTGGCGTTTTTCGTTTCACCGCCCTTTTTCAAAGCAGCTGCTGACCGGGTGTGTTAATTCATTTCCGACAATAGAGAGCAGTCGCCATATTCCCTTCCATATCGGCTAACCCTGATGAGCATAAGGTTATATGATCGGATTGTTACCTACCACGCCATTGTATTCCTTGCGCAAAACCGATTGGTAAGATCAGCCGTGATGGATATACAGGATGGTAATGCACCAATTCACACAGCTAAAGTTGTTATTGAATGGCACGAGGAACAGTCCAGTGAAGGTGGACAAAAGTTCCTTTGGAAAAAATTCAAATTTTGTACTAGTCCATACCTTGTAGAATTCAAGCTGTAATTACTGCCAAAAGCAATCCTACACTAAATTAAAATAAATTTGTTTGAAATTTTAAGGTGTTTCCATTATTTTGTCCAACCCCTGTATATACATATATTTATATATATATATATTTCGGATAATATACCCACTATATTGACAGATATACGAGTGCGTCCTTTCCCTGACTTATGGTCTCTTAGACAACTCACGCGCGTATATATATATATATATATATATATATATATATATATGAGTGTGTGTGTGTGTGTGGTGTGTGTGTGTGTGTGTGTGTGTGTGTACGTATGTATGTATTTGTACATTTGTGTTTCTCTCTCCCACCCACCATCGTTTAACAATCGTTGTTGGTGACTTTATGTTCCCGTTAATTAGCGGCTCGGTAAAACAGACCGATAGAATAAGTATTAAAAGAATAAGTCGATTTGTTCGACTAAAGGCGGTGATCTAGCATAGCCACAGTAAAACGACTGAAAGAGGCAAAAGAAATAAAAGGGACCTGAATCGTTCGAAAAACGCCGATCGAGAATTCTTAATACGATATCAGTTTCGTCAATTTCCGTTGTCTCATCAGTCAAGCTCAATTCTTCGGCTTTTTCCAGATTTGCTTCTCTATTAGCATATACGTTTTCGTCATCCAAATTAATGCATGATTTAGCAATTCACTAATGTTTATACATAAAATTAAGAAACACCTACATTGCTAGAAATAAGAGCTAAAATGCTCTAATGCTGTATTTAACGCTCATAACTTAAAACATACATTAACAGGGACCTGAATCGTCCGAAAACTGACGATCGAGAATTCTTAATATTGACGTCAGTTCGGTAATTTCCGTTACCCCATCAGTTAAACCTGCTCGATTCTTCGGCTTTTTCCGGACTTGCTTCTTTATTAGTTTATATGTTTTCGTCATCTGAATTAATGGATGATTTAGCAACTCGCTAATGTGTATACATAAAATTAATATAAACAGCTGGTCTCTGCTGGTGTATATGTTTTCATCCATGATGTGCGTAAACTTCTGCATTAGAGCATTTTAGCTCTTATTTCTAGCAATGTAGGTGCCACATTTAGTGACAGTTATAATTCTCCTTTTTGGTGAAACATTGCAACATGCTGTTAATATTAATTTCATATATATATATATAATAATCTGTATTTTTGTTATTTTTTATTTGCCCTGTCCGTGTGAGCTAACAATCGTACTGACTTTCATGGGAAACATGTATTTTTATGGTTGAAACCTTTTGGATTAACTGGTGCTAGAGTGAGCCATATAGTGACCACTCTCTTATATTTATTTTGTAAAAATATTGTAATATATTATAAAATATTATAATAATCCAGGTTTCTCGGAGCAC